>NW_024589965.1:0-144056 GCF_018446385.1 Zingiber officinale | reverse complement strand
CTAAGAATATGATAAACAAAGCTGATATGATAGGATGATGATAAAAAAAAACAATACTTGTAATACGATAACCTCAAAAGTAATTTGAACATGCCTGATATGCTTCATGGTTAGAAACAATCCTCTTTATGATTGTACTAGTTGTGATGTCCAAAGGGCTCTTTAGTTGCTTGTAAATTCCCATAGCCATGGGAACGGCATATGGATTCGAATCCTCCTATAGACAGACAAAGCATAGTGTCAATAGTTCTGCTATCGATATTCTACTGGTACTACAACATCCAACATCATAGAAGTACCTTTAAGAAATCGATATTTTCAGCTATAGTTCCATGAACAACCAATGAGATATTAAATGTGGTAATCTGTAGATACACAGAAAAAGGGTCAGCTTAATCTATAGCAGACACTACAACAAATGTTGCTTCATGCAGAAAATTACCGCTAAAACAACAAATGAATGGAGCAATTCAACACTTATACAAGCATCCATATAACAAAAAATAATAATCAATACACAATTAATACACAACCTTCATGTTCATGAGCCAATTCTCAGAACCACTCAAAGAAAGCATGATTTCAAGATTCAGAAATTGTATCTACCATAATAGAAGTTATCTGAATACTTAAAAGTGGTATGCAAATGCCGATAGTTGGAGATCCTAACATACATGCCAAGCATTCTGATTTATTTTTGGCATTAGAAATGGGTATAAAAATATCAAGAAGCAGCTGTTTCATCAGGTTTTATAAATTAGGGAACCATAGATCATCTATGTTAATATACATTCATCATAATTCCAACAAGAATGCATAAGCTGGGATATGAACAAACTTCACAAAGAGCATCCTCTAACTGAACTTTGAGAGATAAAACAACAAGAAATGTGATTATCAATGCTAATCCATGTCTTTTGTCAGGATAAATGCTTCCAATCACACAAAACTGGGGTATATTGCCAAATTCATAAACAAATTTTAAGTACAGTTGCATGTATGAACTTTGTCAAATTGATCAGATTATTAACACTCCAAAATTAAATAGAGGGATGCTGATGGGAAATTGTCTAGGTTGTTCAGTCACCACTTTTATTAATAAATAAATAAATAGATAGATAGATAAAATTCCTTTGCAACTCCCTCTACTGTGTCTTCCATTTTTTTTCCCTCCCCCTTCTATCTCATTACGGTCATTTCATCAGAGCCACGGCTGCCAGAGTTTTAAATGTTACAGGTCACAGGAGGTGGAGAAAGTGGCCTTTGTAACATGTGCATAGAAGTGCAACCTCTTGTGATAGCAACTCTAATGGCAATGCCTCATGCAAGTAGTACAGAGGAATAACAAAGAAGAGACGGGGAAA
The DNA here is from genome assembly GCF_018446385.1 of Zingiber officinale. Classification (NCBI taxonomy): domain Eukaryota; kingdom Viridiplantae; phylum Streptophyta; class Magnoliopsida; order Zingiberales; family Zingiberaceae; genus Zingiber; species Zingiber officinale. Next base: position 142,692 of record NW_024589965.1, on the reverse strand, counting down.
GGAAAAAAAATGAGGAATATTAAATGTTATTATTCTTTTTGATAGTCAAATGCTGAATAGGTGTCTCAGATTTATTGTCCCCATGAGTCAATTTAATTTCCAGAGTGATTAAAATTGTTCACTTATGAAAGTTCTAGTGCACTGAAAAAGTTGGTGTATGAGACAGCAAGACCCAAGACCTGCGTATGATTTGAGGCATTGACCCTTCATTTATTCAGTCTATAACCATGCAAGTGAAGAAACATTAGGTCAGCCTCTTCATACAACCAAATCAAGGCTTTGATTAAGAAGATCAATTTTTGTTATTGGCCTCTATCCCAAAGAGCTTAGGTTAGACACAAGAGGGACCCCATAGGTCATCCGAGTTGGTATGTGGTGGGATGCTTGCCACATGAGGTCGCGGGGTCGAAACTCAAGATAGTCGGGGCATAAATCCCCGGTCCCTGTGCAACTCACCTCACCTGCCACATGCTCACTCAGGATGCTGTGATTTACTTCCCTAGTGATGGCCTTGGGTCGGGTGCGGCGAGGGCGCTGGGGGCGAGCGATTTGGCCTTTTGCCACATTAGGTTAGACACAAGAGGCCCCCTCGGATGGGTCTAGTGGCTAGCGCATGAGGTGTTGCCATCATGAGGTTTGGGGTTCGAATCTCGATAAAGCCGAAGTAAATGTCTCCCTTATGTGCTAGTCACTATTCCAAAAGCTAGTAGCTGCCCCGTGATTTACCTCCTCCGTGTTGGCCTGGGTCGGGTTGGCGAGGGCGCTGGGGGCGAGCGTATTTGCCTTTTCGCCATCATTAGGTTAGACACAAGAGTCCTGGGCTATGGTGCAACGGCAAGGCATCCAGGTTATCACCCAGGCACCCGCGGTTCCAGCCCCAGCTATGGCGAATTTACAGAAATTTTTCCTCCAAATGAAGCATGCAACTAAAGGATGCTGGACTCCTGGGTTGCCCGCTGCGAGCGCTTCCCGATTTACCCTGGTGGCCGGTGGGAAACTTCCATGGGAGAGATCAAAATTATTCATTTTTGTAGGTTTTAGTGCAACGAAAAATCGGTATATCCTGTAGCAGAAAACCCAATCACTTATATACGATTCGAGGCATTTACGCCTTTTATATTGTCAATAGCCATACAGATGGAGAAACATTAGGTTAGCTTCTTCATACAACCAAACCAAGGTTTTGATAAAGAGATCATTTTTTTGTTAGTGAGGTATTTTCTAAAGACCTTGGGTCACACACAAGCAGTTTAATAGGCACTAACCATATCCTTCGAAATTTCCCAAGGTGCACCAATTATCACTTCATCTACATAACGGCATGCCAAAACACTCAAGCTTCTCTCATGGAGATTCATTATTGGACGATGGAGTCCTTGAGTGGCACTGCACATGAAAAATATATATACAATAAGTGAATCATTTCTCTGGCCAACTTTCACAATTAATAATGATACAAAAAAGTGTTCAATGAAAGATAAAGCCCAAAATTGGGTAAAGCAACCTGACTGTTTGATCTGTGTGAATTCCTACAAGAAGGAAGTCTCCAAGTTCTCGAGCAAGTCGAAGTATCTGCACAAGAAATCAATAGTCAGGCAATGCTATACCATATGCTAGCCACAAAAAGAAAAGTTTAGAAATAAAGCAATAAAGATATTTGTTAACAAGTAGCTCAAATGGAAAAGGAAAAATGCTGTAATGCTTCCCAGTGCATTAGCTGGATGTATGACTTTTGGTATGACTGAAAGTTACTATTAGATGTTAATTCAAAGTCCAATGCAAAATAATAAGCTTGACTATGCTAGAACCATATCGCAACAAGGAAATATTTTCTATCTACATGAAACAGCAGAGAAACAATTTAAATTGTTGAGAAATTAGAAGTCATAAATTTGATAGTCAATTGTTAGATCTTATAACAAGATATTCTTACCAATACCCAAACAAGATTGATGACATTAAGGCGCAATCTTGATAAGAGAAGGGGACAAGAGTGCCCCAGCCTCCCCCCTTGTCCATGGAGTATGATTAATCTAGGTTGGTGTTTTAGCCTTTGAACACTAGAAATATTCATAGGGGTGGCAACAGAGCAAGGCTTTTTGGGTACTCGTAACTACACAGCCCATGTAATTGTGTTCGAGTTGTCACTTTGCAGGTTCCTCTAAGACTTAAAAGAAAGTTTTATAAAACGGTGGTTAGACTGACTATGTTATATGAAATTGAACGTTGGACTATGATTCGAGTACAAGAACAGAAGATGAGAATTGCAGAGATAAGGATGTTAAGGTGGATATGCAATAAAAAAATAATAATATTAGAGAGAAAGTCGTGATTGCATCTATTGAAGGAAAACTCTGGAAGACGCATTTAAGATAATACAATCAATAAATACTCTAGTTAAATGATATGAAATTGAAACAAATGTGCAAATAAATGAGGAAGACAAAAAAAAAGACTTAGTTAACAATAATAAAATAAGAAAATTTTATTAAATATAAACAATGATATATTAGGGAATAAAGCCCAATGACGTAGAAGGATTCATATAGCCGACCCCACCTAATTGAGTGTAGGATATGTTCTATGCTGGCTTGTGCAGTCGCCACACTTGTCACCTCAGCCAACATTTTTGGGATATGTTCTTCTCCCTTCTAGTTTCATCTTAGCCAATCAAGCAAATGAGAAATGAAGACCACCTCACAATGGTGAGGAATGAGGACCACACTCTTTGGTCTTCCCATATACAAATTATATCCATAGTATCTTTTTTAATTCCAGCATTTTTTCCTACTTGTACGTAGCTTCTAACACAATACCCTTATCTCCTTGTTGAATATATGTTTCATTCTATTTTATTTGTTTAACCATGGGTTGTGATTTATGTTTAGCATTGTTTATTATTTCACATATAACTTCATTACACCATTATTTATACATGTTTCAAATATAGAAGTTGATTCACAGCGCACCTTAAGATTGTTCATCATGGTACAATGGACTATTCAAAATCCAAGTTTCACAAGAATCTAAATGATGCAACACCTAATGATGAGCTCTAATAATCCTTATGTTGGTAATGCAGTGGACTTGTTTTTTCATATTTTAATAGAACAAATTTATCAGAAGTCTAGTATCCCTTCAAATGTCATGTATAACAAACGAACAGTGTTATAAATGGTGACTGAGGCGGCCGCTTAGGCAGGAGGCAGGCATCAACCACACTACCTTTGTCTGAGATGGTGCTTTAGCCAGTAACTCACCTCCTTCTGCCACCTCCGCTACACCTCGAATTGACACTGTCGCCGTTGTTTCACCACGATGATGCGTTCGGACACGTCACCTGGCCCGACAACAAGTCCAGACATGTTGCCCGAACCCGAAAGTGTCGCCCAAGCCCGGCTACAACCCGATCGTGTCGCCTGGCCCTGGCGACGCGTCTGGAGACGTCGTGCGAGCCCGGATGCATCGCTCGAGTCCGACGACATGCTCGGAAGCATCGCCTAGGTTGGAAAAAGTTTTGGTCGCGTCGCACAATCTCGACGACCGGTCCGAACACATCGCGCAGTCCTGACGAAGTGTCTTAACTTGTCGCTCAGTCCCGATGACGCGTCAGACTCATCGCCTTGCCGAAATAGGATACACGGGTTTGTAAGTTAGGATTTAATAAAATAACTTTATGTTAATAATTTTAATCAACTCATAATTATGATTGAGATAATTTAAATAGACTTAATTAAAACCTAATAAAATTATCCCATTAATTATATAAATATATAATTTTATTTATTTGTTTTTTAAATATTTATATTTAATATTTAATTTTAATTAATATATTTTATTAAAAGTAAATATTATAAGAGTTATGATTATTTATAATATTATGTATAAAAAATAGTAAAAAATTTAATTGCCTAAGCGGCTGAAGCGGTAGGCAGTCACTAACCGCTCTGCCACCACATACCACCATTTACAATACTACAAACGAGTCCTACAATTACCACAGAATAAACAGGAGAAAAAGGAAGTAAATCACACCTCCACATGTCCAGCATGGAATAAATCAAATGCACCATCTATGTAAATTATACGAGCATTGGGACCTGGACCCTGAATAAGAAATGGGAAAAAGAATTAGGTAAGGACAAATACTATGACTATACTTGAAACCAAAATAAGAAAAAAAAATAATTTTAAAATTGAAAAGTCAGTATAGCACAATATTTGTGCACTATATGTGCTACACTAACATAGAGGAAATCTTAAGATAAACTACTGCACTTAACTTTACTCAGGATTTAGAATGATTTAATTTTTAAAAAAAAATCAAGTGCTAAGAATACAGGCACAAGAACCTGCTGACTAGCATAGCCCAACTGTTTGTTTAATGATTGTTAATTTCTATCTCCGGGGAGTAACAAAATATCTAAAAACATAAAACAAGAATGTATACCACGCACAGCAAGTGGCAATAATATAATTGACAAAACTCAGCTACAAGGAAAAATTGTTTTCTTCGGGATTAAGGATGATAGTATTGAAAAAGACAATTAGGTGATCTATTACTAGTAAAAATCTCAAGCATATCTTTTTTGCCAAAAACTGACCAAAGCTCAAATTATTCTTGTATCATCAATGAGAAAAGTAATCTCAATTATCATGAAAACAAATTTTTGAGTTGGAATAGAATTTTGGTCAAATAATTGTAGGAAATATTCCAACAACAATTACTAGCATTTAACTTGGAAAATGCTCTCGCATTATACCTTGTCATTAGAAAATTGCACTATTCGCCGAGATGTTGGCAAAAAATGGGATATCCGAGTTCCTGTAGCAGATCCTGCAACATCAACTTTCGAGTTGTGCCCATGGCTGAACTGCCTTTGCAAAGAAGAATGATTACTACCAACAAGGGATCTCTCCCTTACACATAGCAGCATGCGACCTGTATATGTCAATTTCAATAGGTACTAGGGATAACAGCAGAAATTCAAATATGTTAAGTGATCAGTTAAGTTTAATGAACTCTAGAACAAAAGAAGCTAAAACCTTGATAAATAAGAAAAATGAACAACATTATATAGGTATAGAATCAGTGGTATATGAAAAACAAAAACAATATTTAGACTACTACATAGATCTATAAAGTTAAAGATTGACAAAAATAAAAAAGGTAGTGACAGTGATAAGCCAATATGCCTCAAATTTGAAGAATGCAGAATGCAGATCTATGTTGCCAACAGGTGACATACCTAGGGCAAAAAGATCTTCCGCATGAATTTTGTTGCTGTAAGGTATGCATTATGCTAAAACTGAGCCTAGGGCAAAAAGATCTTCCGCATGAATTTTGTTGCTGTAAGGTATGCATTATGCTAAAACTGAGCATGAAGATCATGTAGCAAATATTGAAAGCAGAACTGGATCAAATTCACAAGAAATATTCAAGATCAATTTAAAATTTCAAAATCTAAGAAATGTTGATAAGCACATTGAACACCTGCCAATGATGAATCTATTGAGAGCATCAAAATATATATTTTATCCTCTGTAACAAGATTATGCTTGAATATGTTGTCACTTGTCACTAAATAATCAAATCAAACTTAACATGATATTGTTGCAAGAGTTCTAGTTTATGAATCCTACCTATCCAGCAAAAGTTGAATGGCCTTAGACAGTTAAATATATGGTTTTTCAATTGAATTGTCCACCCAAACGAGGGAAATTTACAAATATAAAAACTAATTGCCAAACCAGAGCATCTGTTTCAAATTGAATGTGTTCAAATAGATGAAACAGATATTGTTCAGGTCACAAAAGGGCTATAATTAAAAAGGCAAACAAAAAAACATAGGGCAGAATCAATACCAACAATATCGGTGCTAGATACTCCTTCAGTTCTTTTGATTTGTTTATATCGACCAGCCTTTTTGGCCAGGGCATACGCATCAGTACCATCTGGCAGCAGACAAGGATCATCCCCATGGATAATATAATCTATCTGATATTCAGTAAATAACTTATTCATGAATTCTTCAGTTATAGCATAGGGAGCATCATGAATGACCTCATCAACCCACTTCACTGCGCCTACCATAATCATCCTACCAAAATAGGAAATATGAAAGAATTACAGAAATGGCAATGTCACTGAACTGCAACTTTGTTTATAAGCTAAAACAATGTCACTGAAACTACAAAATTGGTGTAATATAAACTTTTACATTGACATATAAAAAGTTGTCCTTAATTGGCCAATCAAGGTAACTTGACAGTTAAGAAAGAAGACCAAGAAAAGGAAAGAGAAAAGAGGGGCAACTGAAGCAAATGACAAGAAAAAAAAATGGAGGGGAATAGGTATAAACGAGAATGCAATGAGTTTGAGATAAGATGTTAAGTGATTGCAACAATATACAATGAAGCATCTTAAACTATTTTGACTAATATTTGGCATAGTAACACAGCTTATATGCTATCCCTAAACTCAGGAAAGAGAGCACACGATAGCCAGCCATCATTTTTTCCTTCTTTCTCAATCAATTTGAGTGGGGAAATCAAGGGATCATCAATACCATCACAATCATATCTAACATCAGATACATATCAATTTTCTAACATAGAGGGGAGATGCAAAACTGTGTTTGAGAAACTGAAAAAAAAAAGTGGGAAAAAAACTTGTAGGGAAAAATTTCTTTCGCCTGCCAAAAGTTCATCTGCTTTTTAAAAACGTCTCCTAGAGTTTTGATATCGTCAGAATGCCCCCAAAAAGTTGAAATTATGTGGTATCATTTTATTGGAGCTGAAAACTACGTTATCCCATTAAGTATAGTGATAGTGTTGTGATTGAAGGGTAAAATTGTAGGGACTTTTCAGAGATTTGGGGGAATTTTGACGATCTTAAAACTCTAATATCATTGTGAAAAAGTAGGTAACCATTGGGAGGTGACATGAAATTTGCCCAAAACTTTAATTAACATGAAGAACTAAAATAATTGAGATGTCCAAAAAAAACAACAACAAAAAAGGCAGAATCAACTGAAATGGCAGCTATATTTTGTTCTTACTTGTTTGAAAAGTTGAGATATAATGTTAGCAATATCAACCTTAACAAAAGAAAATGGATAGCTTCATGATAGTTAAAGAGGCAATTCATGTTAGGTAGTAACAGTTGAGACATCAAAACATCAAAATATCATATCAAACATCCATAAAATAGAATCCGGAGAATTTGAGAGATGAATCTCATGAAAAAGAAATATAGTATAGACAACTAGAAATTTCCAGGAAGCATTACTAACTGAAAGGCCAAGAGATGGTAGTAAAAACTTCAAGTTATTGACAATTCTCAAGTGCTCAAACAAAATGGTTTTCTTTCTGATTCTTTAGGACGAACCCGTGAATAAACACAATAGTCCAAAAAAAAAAAAAAGAATTGTATTTCAGTTTTCAACCATTAAAAGAGAAGGAAGTAGCCATCTTAATAGGCAAAAAAAAAAAAAAAAAAAACAGATGATAACCAAGCAATGGTGATCAGTGGCCGAAGGACGCAATAGGCTCAGATTACGAATTAGTGTTTTGAGTCATTAATCTGAAAACAGCGTAGCGAAACCAAGACAACGAGAAGATGAAATATTGCCAATTAATTGACTAAAAAGACAGACTAAAACCATGTAATTGCCACAATTTTTTTAAGGAAATAAAAGGTCAAAGACAGTTTACGGTCTAAAATCCTATACTCCATATCTCAGGGGACCCTTGATGAGATGTCGAATGCCTACCTTTCATGGAGAGGAGTGACAGGCGGCCCCTTATTCACCTTGATTTCGTCATCACTCACCACTCCAACAACGAGCTGGTCTCCGAGTGCCCTAGCCTGGCGCAGGGCATTGCAGTGGCCGTAGTGCATCATGTCGAAGCACCCGTCCATATAGACCCTGACGGGGCGCTTCCTCCTGCGGCGGATCCCGGGGAGCCGCACACCAAGGACTAACGACTGGAGGCGGACGGAGAGGAAGGAGAGAGCGAGGAAGAGACAGCCTACAAGGCAACCCACAGCGAAGCTGGGGTATCCAAGGACCTCCACGGCGCACGCTCCGAATCCCATCAATAGGACGAAGAGGGATGGATCTAAGTTGGAGCCTAGGGTTTCAAGTGGTCAGCAGCCGTCGGCGGAGCTCCACCAACTGCCGCCGTAGCCGGGAGAAGCGGATGCCCTATATATAGGCGCGAAAGCTGCGGATTCCTCGATTCTCGGTGTGCGTGAAGCACGATGATAGAGGGAATTCGGAAATAGATGGTTCGAGAAAGCAGCAGGTGATGGAAGCGTGATGGATTAAATGGTGACCGTCGGATGGATGGATGGACGGACGGAATCGCCACCTGCCACCGTCGGTCGTTCCAACGCGAGGCGGTTATAGAGAATCCGATGGGGTGGCAACCGGCGACGACGTGGCTTCGGGATTCTTTTAATTTTTCTTTTATTTGTACACGAAACACTTATTATTTTCCTTTGCGTCTCACGAAAAAAAAATAAACATATTATTTTTTATTTTTTAAAAAAACAAAAGTGAATTAAAAATATAATAATATCAAAACATCCTTCTCCACGTTCAGACACCAAAGACCGCATGCATGACTTCCAGCGCACGCAAAATATAAAATCTTCAAATCTTATATTTTTAAATCATTTAATAAGTTTCTTGATATTTATGTTTGTGATCAATATTTTATAGCAATTAAGGATGTCAAATAAGTTTAGGGTTACGATGTGTAAGATATTTAGGTTATTATCTAGATATTCAATTCCCGATTTTATCATCTGAAAGGAATTAATCTAATAAAGAGACGAGAAAAGAATGAATAAAGTTTAAAATATTAATTGACAGGAATTTATCTAATAAAGAGAAGAGAAAAGAATTTAAAATATTAATTGTCAGTGTAGCCATCAAAGGAAAATTTCCAATATATGTAAAAGAAAAGTATATCAGTCAATCCACGTAAGCGATGCAAAATTCACGAAAACGGCCTCTTTAAATTCTTCGTTCAATTAAAAAAGAAACTTTAATTTTATTGGCAAAGACAAAAGTTTAATTTTATTGGCAGGGGCCGCGCAAGCGCGTACCCCCTCTAACACAAATTATGACGTCCACTCTCCCACTTAGGGAGATGGTAAACCAACGCCCCTCCGTAGTGCAATGGAGACCGTTGATTTAGGCCACGAGCCTTATTGATCGCCCGTCGACCCCGTCCAGGTAAGTATGATCCAACGTTGCACACAGCGCGTATCTTATACCGTCTGTCTGAGTTCTCTAGATTCCACTCCGAGATGTGGGACTAAAACCCGTGAATGTGATTAATCCTGCCCTTCTCCTTTGAAGCTGACAACAGAACTCCCTCTAAGATCGGTTGCGAACCATAGCAGAATCGAGCTTCGACTTTCAACTCTGCCTTCTCGCGATTTTGATCATCATCGCGGTTGTTTCATGGCGATTCGAATGCAGCAATGTGCTTACTTCACTAGCCTACATGGTATTCCCTCTGCCCTTCTTTTATCTCCATGATTTTGAGAAGGATGCCTCTGTTTACTTGAAACGGGCAACAGAGCTCCCTCTGGGTCAATTTGTGAACCAAAGCATCTTCCAGTTCCCATCCACAACCCTGCGTTTCTTTTTCGTGATATTGATCATCATTGTCACTGCTGTTTCACGGTGGTTCATGAACCAGGAAGTTCCACCTTTCGGTGCTGAGTTCATACGGAGAGGGATCAATGGTTGCCTTGCAGGTGTCTGATTCATTTAAGGCCTATTAATTTCATGTTCATGTGGTTTCCGAGTGGAGATTCGCACGGCCTTCTGGGTTAGCTTTGTCAAATTGAGGCCATTGGATAGATTCGCAAATGACATGACGATATGTTGCAGAGAAACTCTGTTTCTGAATAACAAATGCATTAACTTCAAATTATTTAGACTATCTCCACTCCATCGTCAAAACACCAAATTTAATGTCAAATAAACACTAAAAGACTCCAACTCATACATCAAATTTCACACCAAATTCCATGTTTGGTGATGGACTATTCATATCACCATATTTGATATGGAAGAGAGTTTTTATTTTTTTAATTTTATTATATAATTAATAAAATCAAATGTAATTAATTTTTTTTGTCTTTACTTATAGGATATTTAAATGTAATTATTATTTATTATAAATTTAAATTAAGTGTATTTAATAGCATATTTAAATGTTATTATGTATAATTGTAAATATTTAATTTATTAAAATTATTATTTTAAATTTATTTAATATATTTTAATTATAATTACATTTACAAATTATCACTAATTTCATAAAAATAATATAATAAAATATTAAAAATTTTATATGCATAAATATAAATATAAAATATATTACCCATTACATTAACATACAAAATAAAGATAATAATGACATTAAATTAAAATATTACTAATACAAACTTAAAAACATGAATAACTAAGCTTAACAAACAAATATATGGTAAAAACGATACTAATAAAGCATACGTAAACTTAAAATTACTTTAATAACATTATAATATTAATATTCAGGAAGATCACTCCCTATTCCGTTAAAATAATTATGAAATTATCCGAAAATATTCGTAGGATTCTAAGATTCTTGATCTTCACCCTGATATTGATTGAGTTGTGATCCTTCTCCCTGTATTAGAGATTTTGAGATCCTTCTCCATGATGTGCAATTGATTGAGATCTTTGTACTTGCATTCTCTTTTGCATAATTCTAATTTACTCATTGTGAATATATTCACGAATCATCGGGTTAGAGATTAAGTTCAAATCTTTGAATAAAATTTTAGTTTCTTCCTTGTAAAGCATAGTATCTGTCATTTTTGTAGTAGCAGCAGTACTTGCATTCATTGCCTCAACAAGTTGAGCATTAATATTAATTACCTTTGCAATTTGTTCATCATTCTTTTTCTTCATTTTTGTTTTTTTCACCCTTGGAGGTCGTTTATTAGAAGTAGTACCACTATTTGAATCAGTGATATTAAGATCAAAAGCAGACACACAAGGAGATGAAGGTGTATGAAATGCTTCCTCGGAGAATTGTTGTTTAGATGAATTATCATTAACATTTTGTTGTCGCGATTTCATGCATGCAGTATTCATAGTGTCGGTATTTTTCAATGTCTTTGAGAATATTCCAGACATGGTCAAATTTGAAACTCTTTGTGTATTTTGGGTCTTCTGCAAATAGCATTCTGGCACGAGTTAACTGCAAGAAAATAATTGAACATCAGTTATGAAGACAATGGTATATATTAATAAATTTAGACTTTGATTTTAAAATTTAGATAATCTAAAATAAATATGAGCAAAATAACCTACAATATCTTGTTCGGATGCTCCACTAGGATTCAGATGTTCAATTTGTAGAATGCAACCTTTCATTTTGGATACTGCACTTAGCATAAAAGACATTCTTTTTTGCAAAGATCTTGGCGGTCGGCTATGATGCACAAAATTCGGACCTGCATGAAACTCTTTCTCAACTCTTGCCCAGAATTGATCCTTTGATTGGTTGATCCCAATGATTGGATTTTGTGAAATATGAAGGTAATTAAACATGACATAAGTGTTTATCTTCTTCAAATGAGTATGAAGCTTGTCAGGGGGTTACACTCATTTTAGTAGAAGAGAAACTCTCACAAAAATTGTTGACATAAAATAAGTTATACCAATATCTGGTAAGTCATTATATAGTGAAAAAATGTGAATATAAAATTATGCAAATTTTGATTCAGTGTTAGGCCATGTCGCCTGCTTAACTTGTCCCGATGTTGTCATTATTATTGTTAGTTAGAGCCCTAGAGCCAATCATTTGATGATTGTATGGACTCATTGTATCATATTCTTGTATATTAATAAAGGCATTTGTTTGGTTATTATACTTATTTGTATTAGTGCCAAATAGACTAAGTATAATAGCATCCTTGAGTAGAAGGTTCATATCTATATCAATCGATTAGTTGAATCGATAGTGAGATGATATAGGGAACACTACTCTAAATCATTCATAGTCGAGTATTAACATTCAGGGACAATGTTAATACAATAAGACTAGCATGTAGGTCAGCTCGATGACTTGATCTCACAAGTCATGGATATAGAGATATCAAGCTGACACATGGGTATGCATTAGAGAATGTATACTGAATGACCCGCCATGAGAAAGTATCATGGATCGTTATATGAGTGTCATATACTTTCTCATGTGGCTATTAGTATGACTATTAGTCCTTTGACCTGAAGTCACCATGGATCCCTACATAAGGAGTTATGTACTTTGGTTTCGTCAAACGTCACCCGTAACTGGGTGGACTATAAAGGCGATTACTGGGTATATAACGAATTATGTAGAGGGATGTGAGTGATGTAGATGGGATCTATCCCTCCCATATGACGGGAGCGTCATCGGTATTCTTGATAGAGTGAGACCACTAAGTGCATGACCATGCCCAAATGAGTCAACATTAGATGTTGAGCTCATTTGATCGAGTGAGTCTACTTGGAGTTCAAGATTTAAATTGATTAGAGGATGACACGGTCTATGCCTCATATTGATCAATCTAGATGTCTAGAATAGAAGGAAAAATGTCACATATTGTGAGGAGTCACAATTAGTAGTCACAAGGTGATGTCGGATCTCGACATTCTTGTAACTTGGGTAGTAATGATTTGTTGCTAGATACCGCTCATTACTTATGCTCCTAAATGGGTTTAGGGCATTGCTAACGTTACAAGAACTTATAGGGTCATACACTTAGGACAATTAGATGGAGATTAGGTTCATATGATGAACCAAGAGGATTAGATTCATTTGATGAATCAAATTGGATTAAGAGTAATCCTAATTGGGCTAACTTGAGTTCGACTCAAGTTGATTCATGTGTTCAATGAGTCTAATTTAGATTTTGACTTATTGAATCAATTTAATTAAATGAATTAGATTCATTATATTAAGTTGGCTTGAATCAAATGGTTAGATTAGATCAACCATGGAAGAAATTGGGTCAAGTTTGACTTGACTTAAGAAGAAGACCAAAGGTTAATTTTGACTTGACCTTTTGTCACCTCGTTGGTGAGTTGGCATTAGGTGGACCAATGATGATACTCCACATCATCATGGGTGCCACCTCATGGAAGTTACAAAGTCATTCTCTTAATGGCTTCATATTAATTGCAATTAATGCAATTAATTTGGGAGTTTTCATCATGGAGAGTGGCCGGCCACTTTGATTTTGAATGTGAATTCATTTTTTCATTCAAGTGGTGTATCTTCTTCTTCTTCCTCTTGAAGCTCTTCCTCTCCCTCTCCTCCTTGCCTTGGCCGAATCTTACCAAGGTGCTAGCACACCTTTGTGTAAGGTTTTCTCCACCTACGTGTCCGTGTGGATACTTCTAGAGGACCGACGCTTGACGGTCTAGAGATCCGGCAACTCCTTGGACGAGCGGGAACGCGAAAGGCACGCAACAAGGGTAAAGTTCTTAACATGTAGATCTAGGAGTAGATCTAAAAGGTTTTTTCAAACTCGTACTCGTATTTATTTTTGTTTTTCCTTGCACGGATCCGTTGGCCTTGGGTGATTCGGGGTTTCTGCGACGCGAAAAGCGGTTTTCGCGGCCCGAAAAACCCAACAATTATGTCACGTCATCTGTACATATTCGTCCAAATGTGTTCATTGTTAGGTCACGTCATCTGGACACACAAAAATGTGTGTTCAATGTTTGGTCACGTCGCCTGCTAAACTTGTCCCGATGTTGTCATTGTTGTGTCACGTCATCTGTGCATATTTGTCCAAATAAGTTCATTATTAGGTCACGTCATCTGGACACACAAAAATATGTGTTCAATGCCCGGTCATGTCGCTTGTTAAATTTGTCCCGATGTTGTCATTGTTGTGTCACGTCATATGTGCAAATTTATCCAAATATGTTCGTTATTAGGTCACGTCATCTGAACAAACAAAAATATGTGTTCAGTGCACGGTCACGTCGCTTGCTCAACTTGTCTCGATGTTGTCATTGTTGTGTCATGTCATCTGTGTAATTTTGTCCAAATGTATTTATTGTTAGGTCATGTCATCTAGACACACAGAAATGTGCGTTCAATGCTCGGTCATGTCACTTGCTAAACTTGTCCAGATGTTGTCATTATTGTGTCACGTCATCTGTGTAAATTTGTCCAAATATGTTCATTGTTAGGTCACGTTATATGGACAAACAAAATTGTGTGTTCAGTGCTCGGTCATGTCACCTGCTCAACTTGTCTCGATATTGTCATTGTTGTGTCACATTATATGTACAATTATGTCCAAATGTGTTTATAACATACATTATAAATACATACTCCATAAGTAACATGTACCTCATCCATTCAATTATCTCAGAAAATGGATAACAACATTGAAGGTTCATCAAATTTATCATCTTCAAGCTCTGATGATAATAACTATACGGAAAGTTTTGGTGCAAGGCAACAACTGATCGCTCAGGTGATTTCTACCAACAATCAAATTATTTTGAATTATGTCAATGAAGGAAGTAACAAAAGCATGCATCGAGGCTCAATTCTTAGTCATAATATGATCAATCGTAATCGTGAAGTTGCTGATTGTAATCTATTCAATGATTATTTCGCCGAAAATGCATTGTATAACGATGCACTGTTTCGAAGAATATCCATGATCTTTCCCATGCGTTCCCAATATGAGACTATGTTTGCAACTTTGCAACCCCAACAAACCCCCCTCAAACAAAGGACCATAGGCTTCCCACGTCCGATCCTCGACCCACCAGGTCTTCCTACCCCTCGGTCCACCCGACCTACTAGGACTTTCTACCTGGTGCCTGGTCCTCTTGATCCGAACATAGGAGCCCCGACTTTCTTTGTTCGAGGTCAATATTGTACTCACATGGCTCAATCAGACCATAGCTCTTGTGTACAGTCGGCGGTTAAACTTTCTGGCAGTCCGGGCTCTGATACCAATTGTAGGATCGAAAACAATTTAGATATCTCCACATTAGCATGATATTGTCCACTTTGGGCCTAGACCCTCATGGCTTTGCTCTTGGGCTCTTCTCAAAAGGCCTCATTCCAATGGAGATATCTTTTCTCTTATAAACCCATGATCTTTCCCATGTGTTTCCAATATGGGACTATGTTTGCAACATTGTAACCCCAACAGTTAGTAATCATGACAACTATTTTGGCAGTACCTACGATCTCCAAATGCTCACGATGTTGCTAGGCTACTTCAAATTGGTGAGCAACGAAGTTTTCCAAGTATGTTAGGTAGCATAGATTGCATGCATTAAAGATGGAAAAATTGTCCAGCAACATGGGCAGGACAATATTCTGGTCGTAGTGGAAAGCCAACAATTATTCTAGAAGCTGTAGCCGATTATAATATGTGGATTTGGCATGCGTATTTTGGGTTGCTAGGATCGAACAATAATATTAATATACTTGAGTCTTCTTATCTTTTTGCTAATTTTGCTGCAGGTATTACTATTCCTGCTCGTTATGTCATTCAAGGAAAAGAGTACAATATGAGTTATTATTTAGCTGATGGTATATATCCAAAATGGTCAACACTTGTTCAAATGATTCATGCTCCACAAGATCGAAAGAATAAATTATTTGTAATGAAGCAAGAAGCGTGTAGAAAGGATGTTAAGCGAGCATTTAACGTGCTCCAATCACGCTTTACAATTATTGTAGGACCTTCACGTTTTTGGTAGAAAAATATTTTATATGATATATTGACATCATGTATTATTATGTATAATATGATAATTGAAGATAAACGTAATTTAAATGCACCAATCGTGGAATACTTTGAGGTGCCGACTCCAGATGTTGAGCCCACAGTAGATTATAGTACTCAATATGAAGAGTTTCTAATTCGATACAGATAAATCAAAGACAAAGAAGCTCATATTACCCTTCGAAATGTATTAATTAAATATTTATGGGAACAATATAGTAATTCTGAATGTTAAAATCATGTAATATTATATTTTCAATTAAATATCATTGTTTGTTTTAAATAAAAAAATAAAATATTTTATCCTAATTGTATATGATTTTATAATATATATATATATATATATATATATATATATATATATATATATATATATATATATATATATAAAAGTTGAATACTGAATTTAAAAAAGATAAAATATCAAATATTAATGAAAAATTAATTTTTGGTGTAATATGATGTAAATGGATTGGAACTAAAATAATATTTTATGCTAAAATTGTATTATGAAAAATTTTAGTATGAAAATTATACGTATTGGAGATGGTCTTAGGGAGTAAACATGGGCACTGAGTTCAACATGTTTTATATTCTACTTTCTAGATCTGGTTGCACTGATTTATATTTGTTCAGCGAACCGAACTTGGCTAAAAACAAATTTTGATCTTCTAATTAATGAAGGTACGTCTCGTGAGACAAACTGTCCGTCGTGGTGAAATCTTCAAGGCCGTTTGTAATATAGGAGCTCTGCACCCTAAGTGACAAAATACTAGAGATGTTTCCCATAATCAAACAAAATTTTAATTTTTATTTGCAGGGGCCGCGCAAGCGCGTACCCCCTCTATCACAAATTATGACATCCACTCTCCTACTTGAGGAGATGATAAACCCACGCCCCTCCGAAGTGCAATGGAAGTCGTTGATTTAGGCCACGAGCCTTCTTGATCGCCCGTCGACCCCGTCCAGGTAAGTATGATTCAACGTTGCACACATCTCCTTTCTTATACACAGCCGTCTGCACTCTCCTACATCGACTCAGCGATGTGGGACTAAAACCCTTCAATGTCGGTTGCGAATCCCTCCCTTCTCCTTTGAAGCGGACAACAGAGATCACTCTAGGTCAGTTGCGAACCAGAGCAGAATCGAGGTTCCACTTTCAACCATGCCTTCCTTCTTGCGATTTTACAGTTCGGATGCAGCGATGTGCTCACTTCACTAGCCCTACATGTATCCCCCCTGCCCCTCTTTTATCTCCATTATTTTGAGAAGGATGCCTTTGGTTTCCTTTCATTAACCTTTTTCCCTCAACCAAATTCTAGCCTCTAGTGAAAGAAAAAGAAAATATTAAATTAAGTATTCATACAATTGTAAAAGAAAAAAAAAATCCAAAGATGTAGACAAAGATTGGACCAGATGCAAAGAGGAAATGAAGGTAATAAATAACTCAATTGTAGTCTCTCAGTGAGCTACTGTTTCCAAAACAAAATGATAAAAAAATTCCTGTACAATAAGATGCGTTAGTGTGGCATCTCGGCATTGTGGGATTAAACTCGCAAAAGTTCAAAGTTCCATGGCATCTCCTTTTTTTAGTTTGAGGCCTTGCAACTTGCATGTGAAGCCAGTGAAGGAATCCATCAACTTAAGCACACGGAATGGCTTGTCGACTTGAAGCTTGATGAATGTTGTGAAAAAATAGTGCATGCACAGATTGCACAGAGCTGGAGAATAAAATAAAGTGGAGCACGTTCATCTAGAGACAGCAAAAAGCCAAAGGTTCTCCAATTACATCAATCAGACTAGCGGAAGTTGTGTGATATTCCAAAATTCTAACATAGCTAAATCAAAATTCTGGGGAAAAACGAGCTTTTAAGAAAATGGATCTACCACAGTTCAACAAAATGATTTAAAAAAAAAATATTAATCCCAGTTAGCCTCTCTACAAAATGAGTTAAGCTAACATGGCTTGATGAAACACCAGTTTAATGTGCTAATTATACAAGTTAAAGCCCCTACTCTCTAGTAGTAGCAGTGCTGCATCAGTTTAGCTGTAGCCATCACAATATCTCGTTTCTCAAATGGGTAAAGTCATAAGGCTGGTTCTGACTAATGCACCCTCCGTTTTAGATCCTGCCTATCAGCATTATCTGGGCTGTATTTTTTCCTTTACAACTAGCTACTTTACCTGCCATGAGAAATACAAATTTTACAAGCCAAAGAAAAGAATTTTCAGCCAAGATGAAATGCGAAGACATCTCTGCATGGGTTACCATTCCATAAACCAAGATTCGATGCATAAAAAAATTGTAGCTATCAACTCTTGTGAACAAGTAGGCTGCAAAAGAACATTCATTTCAAAATTAATTCATTTGGTACTTTCTTTGAGGTATCAGATGATCCAATTTATTGCTTAATTTGGGAGAAATAGAATATTTTCTTTACTGTTGTTGCCTACTTGCATCAGCACAGCAGCAAGTTCATTAAACAATGAACACAGTGGTTGTATTCAAAGTTCTATGCTTTTGTTCTTTCGGCTGATTAGAATACCTGGAATCTCATTCCTGAAGGCATTATCTTCATCTACAGTTCGAAAAAGACAACTCTCCCCTCTCATCACAAAATCCAAATCATACACAACTTCTACCACTATATTCATAACCCTGAAGAGAGTGTGCTCTATAAATACATTATGCCATGACAGAGGCAACCTCACCAAGTCACCATTGAGAAGCGTTCTTAGCACCCTTCCTTGTAATCCGATCACAGAGAGAATGTCTAGGGTTCATCCAAGACCGAGCAGGAATGATGATGAAGAGTTTAGTACAATAGCAAGCCATCCATCAGTATGGACAGTATGGAACAAGTCAAGCATGGGTTTTCAAGGAACAGATGGATTCACAATTTACGATAGCAAGGGAAGATTAGCTTTTCGGGTTGACAATTACTCAAGAAAGCACAAATGTTTTGCAGGAGAGCTTTTGCTCATGAACGGGGATGGGAAATCAATCATGGCTCTGAGGCCACAGGTATACCATGAACGTTGTTTTAGTTTGCCACTTTTCAATAGCCATAATATGGTAAGACAGAAGAAAACTTCTACGGATAACAAAGGCTAAGTTCAAAATCTACAGATTGAGAGACGTGCAGTTAAAATTTCACACTGGTTTTCTATGATTAGATAGAATAAAACATTCTAGAATTTTTATCCTGATTTAATAAGCTTATATATGATATTGATTGACCGTAAACTCCCTGCAGAAACTTTTTAATGTTCTCAGAAAATACAGTCATGCTTGAAGAAAGTAGCACGGATAGCCTATCTTTTAGGATGATATGCTAGAATGCATTAAGTACTTTTTCCTTCAAAAACTTTTACCTAGAAGTACCAAAGTTAAAGGTCATCTGACCTACCCATATCAACTTCACATTATACATATAAATACCCCCAAAAATTAGTTTAACCTATCAAGGAAATAGAAATCGCACAAGCAAGCTTTAATGACAAACTGTTGGCAATTAAGAAGACAAAATTAAGTCAAAAAAATGACTCTGTGAAGCAAGGTTTTGTTGATGATACTGAAATAAGCTATAAAAGAAACTTTCTTACATGTTGAACAAATTGCCACAACACAATTTATAACCATGCCTGTTGCGTAATGACAGATCTTGAGCATGCACAACAGGTGGAAGGGATTCAAAGACAAGGATGGTATGGACACAAGTTGTAAAACTGAAGTATTTTCTATGAGAAGGCATTCAATTATTCAGAGAGCTGATAAAGCAGAGGTGTTCATGGACAGTCCTGACAACCATTCATCTGAACCAAACTTCAGAACTGAAGGATGCTTCAAAACAAGAAATTGCAAGATCCTAGACAGCAAGGGCGATGAGGTGGCACATATAATCCATAAACAAGTGAATGATTCAGTCACTTTGGGCGATGAAGTTTTCAGCTTGATCATTCAGCCATCCATGGATACTGAGCTTATAATGGCTTTTTTGGTTATCATGGACCGCATATGCTAGAACTTTTCTTTAAGTCTAACATGGTTCATGACTAGATGATAGATAAATGTAATATACCACATAGATTAATGATGGTTAGGGTAGACAAAAGCATAGTAAGTGAGTTGTTATAGAAATTATTAAAACATCTATATAATTATGATGTGATACTATTTTTAAAAGGCTGTGTTGATAGAATTTAGAAGAACTCAACTACATGAAAGTTATTTGTAAGGTCTAGCATCATTTTCTAGTTTTCCTTTTGGAAAGAGAACTTTTTCTCAATACTGTAGAAACATGAATTCAGAGGAAGCAGTTGAAAGGGGACCTTGTCTATCAGATGGAATGTTGATTAAGAAGATGGGAAGTGAATAACTGAAGAACGAAGCATTACTAGTATTAATACCAGCACCATGCTGATTGAAATTTGACTATTAAATAGCATTAAAAAGTAGCAATATTAATGTATTAATGTCGTCATTAATTAAAACAATCATTGGTTTTTTAAACATAACACATGTTATTACTTCCCAATGTGGGTAAAAATGAGTACAAAAAAGAGTATTTTTTTCAGTATACTCATATGAGCTTTCTACACCATATATTTAACTTTTTACACATCATTTCAATCAGTACAATTCATACATTACCATAATTCCACCAAAATAATAAAATAAGAGGTCAACCAAAATCTCAAGTAAATAACACAACTTTTTGATCATCTTCAAGAGCCATTAAACTTTAGAACTCAGATAGTGTTCTTCTCCTACATATCAATTAAATAGAAGCAAAAGAAAATAGATTATCCAACAGAAATAACTTATGCTTACATATTTAAGTTTGTGTGGCTAAAGGAAGTATTCAGTAATAATTTCTGTATAGATCCACAAGAACTTGTATAAGATTGTAAATTATAATTCGTCATAGACATTGAAATTGTATGTTGATTTACAATCTTATAAAAGTTCCAGCGGGCATGTACGGACTGAGGGCACTGATGACTGGTTGCTTAATTAATGATGATTTAGCCCAGCGCTTGCATAGATCTGCTAACTGCTACCAAGTGTGCAACTGGTCCTTTGTCAGTATTTTCTAGCAATTGTTCAAGAAATTTTCCCATCTTCCCATCTTCACTTTGTCAGATTTCAATGAATAATAAGCACAAGCACAGGAGAAGTCTACAAAAAAACCAATGTGATATACCTATGCTGATTGTTTATTGAACATTTAAATAGCCAATGTAAAGTTTCTTATAGCAGCCCAGTTGAATCCTTCGAAGCGTAGGCTTGCTAATCGAGCATCAAAAAGTTGATTTCAACTGTTTTCCTAATTTAGCACATGGAGAAGTTTCAAGCACCACAGGTGAAACCCATCTTTAGAAGTAATGATTAAGATTTGTTCTAATTCTTCTTTCATAATGAAATACAATAACTCCTCTTCAATTGTTCTTACATATAGCTCAGTAGAATAATGTTTTCTTCTTGTGGCACAATATTATTATCTTATTTCTTTGGCACAAAAAAAATATAAATATAAATTTAATAGCATAACAAATTGAAGCATAAGTGCACAAGCATTGCATGATACTCAGGAAATAATAAACAGACACATCTACGAGAGTCTAAATACACGCTTCTGTGAATGACATATATGACAGTATCGATATGCAACTGAAGGAAAAGAAACAAAGAATGGGCAAAATCCCTTCTGTCGAGGTAAGATAGATACCAAGAGTGTAGAAATTCTTGTACTCATAAACGGTTTTGCCAGCTTATTTATATCTGTTTTCGTTGGACAAATTCAACTACAGACCGAACTCTATTTCAGCATGTTATGAAATCCAATGCATCCGAATCGGCACAACGTGATCATAACCTTTAAGCTATTATAAAGATGGAAACTGGAGCTTCCGATCGAAAAGTTTCTGTAAAGCGCACAAAGATTCAACAGAACGAAGCAAAAGAGAGAGAGGTTGGAGGAACTAGTACCCAGTGAGGAGAAGTCCGGAGTTCGCAATGGACAAGGTCTAGGCCGGAGACGAAGCACGAGGAATCGAGTTGATCAAACGAAGGCTGAGCAAGCGCCAAGCAGCGATCGACCTCCGTTGGCAGTCGCCAACGAAATGGGAGAGGATCGGAGAGATGGGGCGAGACGAAGACGGGGCACTAATATCAGTGGCACGAATCTTAAGGCATCATCAAAGGGCCGCGGTTCGAAATAATGGGCTGCGATAAAGGCAGGACGTTTATTATCCACTCGGTCCAATTTCTTTCTCTGGGGCTTATCCCTCCCCCTCACCGCTGCTCTCCATCTTGAATGGCGATGGCTTCCTCTTCGCTCTCGCCGTGGAGTATGGCCACTCTTCGCGCCGCTCTTCCCCCGTCTCCCTCTCCTCGCCCTACTTCGGTTCGCTTCCCACCTCCTTCGTCCTTCCCTTCGTCGTCTCGAGTGGGTTCTGGTCGTGCTCGGTCCGTGCCCTTGCAGGCTTTTTCTGGCCTTGCTCCGATGAGTCTTCTTCTCTCTGTCGGCATGGGTAAATATCGCAAATGCTCACTTTCTCTTAATTTTGAAGTCATTCAAAGTTCATCGCTCATATCTTCTCCCCTTTCCTTTTTCTCTTTTTCTTAAATTTGAAGCAGAATTACTCTTATCGGTTCCATATATATTAGTAGTTGACAATATCTTTAATTTTCGGTAAGTAAATTAACCAGTTTGACTAAATTTGGTCAGCAGTAGTTAGAATTATGGTGATTGTTGGTGATATCTATCTGATTGTGGTGTAAGTCATATACTCATTTAGGGTTCTAGTATCATGATCGTCAAAAAGGATTGTCATTTGTGAATTTGATACTAAAAGGCATTGTTAAAAATGCAAAATATGAGGGTTTATCCATTTTTCTAGGATTCTTGGTTGCACGTGGTAGCGTCCTTTGTGAAAGAAGAGAATTTCTCTTATTTTGCAACTGGAGATCCACTGTGGCCCTACTAGGTGTTTACATTGAATTACAAAAATTTACTCCTTGTTTTGGAAGACATGGAACTTAATAAACAAAACCAGGTAACAAATTTTTATGATCCTTTTCCAAAATTCCTGCATTAAAACAAGAGCTTTAGATTCATATTTTTCAGACATGTGAATTTGCAAAAGGAGATTAAAAGAGAGGCCAAAGTGGAGACTTTGGAATTGTAGGAGCTGTGAGTGCAACTGCAAGCTCCAAGTCTTTACCTAAAGTATTAGCGTGTAATGAAGCTAGTCTCACGTCAAATTGTAGGAACGCAATCTGCCTTGACAATTGTTAATAAAAGCAACTGTTTATGCTTCACAAGCTGGTTTCTTTGGTATTTAAAATGATTTCATTCATTCTTTGGAGGCAGATTGTTTGCTTCTTGAAGGTTCAGCGGTGCAATTTGCAACAATTAGCACTGTTCGTGACATGATGAGTACAATCTTAGTTTATCTTTCCTCTCCTCCCTTTTTTGTATTCCATCTCTTGCACTAGCTTCTCATTCCATTTTTTTCTCGTTTATTCGATTTATTTTTCTCAGCCCAATTGTTGCTTTCCTTCTTCAACTATTGTTCCTTTTTTCCCTCTCCTGCATTCTTTTACTTTCTTCCCTTTGGTTCTACTATCGTGAGAAGACTATTCAGATTTGCCCCTTCTAATTTATGCTGTTGCCATATTGTTTTCTTCTATACTAAACACTTAAATGTTTCTCCTTTTTTTCAGTACACAACACCGGCACAACTCGACATATTATATGTTTTCTACTTTTCTCTACTGCATTTTATTATTAATTATCTTTTAATTCTCTGTTGTCACTACTGGACTATTCTATTTGTCATCTTTTCTCTGCATTTTACAGGGGTTGATAACTTTGAACATATGCTCGGCAATATTGACTTTGGGAGCAAATTCTACGCAATGAGACATGGAAGACGTGTTCCAAAACTCAATAGACCCCCAGATCAACGTCGAGCTCTTCTACGTGGTCTTACAACACAATTACTAAAACATGGTAGGATAAAAACTACCAGAGCAAGGGCAAGTGCAATGAGGAAGTTTGTAGACAAGATGATAACATTGGCAAAGGATGGTTCTCTCCATAAGAGAAGACAAGCATTGGGATTCATATATGAGAAGCAAATTGTCCATGCATTGTTTGCAGAGGTCCCAGATAGATATGGAGACAGGAACGGAGGCTATACGAGAATCATCAGAACTCTACCAAGGCGTGGAGACAATGCACCTATGGCTTACATTGAACTTGTTTAGGTTAGTTGTGTCTCATCTGAAATAATATTTATGTATTTGCAAGTTTCCATATGAGTTTTTCCCCCTCTATGCTATTCCGAAGTGCAACTCATCCTATGTTTGTGAATGGTGTTGGTTTGGGTGGTTTTAATTGGACCTCAAATTCAACAAATATTGTCTTGGCATTTTTCCTTCTATGTGGCCCAAATCAAGCCTTGCTTACAAATGCCTGTGAGCGTTGGGACTTCAATTTGGGTTTATGTCATGTTTCTTAGTTTTGCTTGTTTGTAGAGATTTGTATGGAGTTAAGGAAAAAATGGGCTGATATTCTTAGATCAGTTAACCCCCTTCATCCAACATAATAGTCACAAGATGCAAAGAAATATAGGACAGACAAAAACTACAGGATGAGATATCAAAGAGAGTGAATCTATATTTATCCTACCTCACTTTACTAGTTATTATAGAGGGTGTGAGAGCATAGAAATACCTAGTCAAGGCGCTAAGAATAGGAGCACTGACAGCGAGCGTGAGCGTGAGAAGCACTGACAGCTCCAGCCTAGTTGGGTGATTGTCGCTTTGTCAGATCCATTTATTGCTGGGGATGTTCGATTTCTTGTCATCACTTCACTTGCCAAGTAACATTTTCATGCTACATTTGGACTATTAGGAGTATTGCTTACATCCCCTCCATAGGGAACTTCATCATCATGTGTGATATGATGTGGATACTGCACCAATCAACCAGTAGATGTTACCCAGCTTGTGATGCAACCTCATTTGTTGTCTGTTCAGTGTTACCCGAGTCACAACGTAACACTCTCTAATCAATCAAATTTCAAGAAGTTAATCAGAATTACATTTCATAAGATTCACTTGTATTATCCGTCTTTTCAATTCTGTTTCAGCTTCAATAGTCTTTCATAGCAAAGGAACCCGAATATCAAATGTCGGATTAAATGAAGTTGAATTTCTATTCAATCTTCATGCTTGAAGGATAACCTACGAGTATGGGCAATGTCTAAAAGGCAGAGGTATCGTACACTTAGTGTTTGGTGTTGACCGACTAATTTTTGGCAACCATATTTTTATGAATTCACTACTCGCGATTGTCTTCCAGATTAGTCGACGTTTTAGATTGGCTAACCATTGACTTTGGAACTGATGGGTCACTTTATCTTTCAGCGCTTACCGGTGCACCATTTTTCTGAGCAAGAAAAAGGGATGAAAGATTCTCAAAATTGAACTGCATAATTCGAGGGCATTTTAATTCTCCATTCCTTGCAACCACATTTGTATCCTTTTGCTTCCTGTCTATTGTTCAAGTTCTTCAAACGTCTTTATTGCTGCATGTAGCCAGACTTAGCAATTATGCTACATCTTCGGTTGTTCTACACTTGCAAAGTACTCTTCAATCTCACAGGAGGAGAATTGTGTAATAGATGCTGCTTTTACCCAGATGATGACCTGTTGAACCTGTATATATATATATATATATGTCACTGTTTAAAATATTTTTATAATACAATACTAGTACTCATTTTAAAATATATAGTGCAGTTTGCTAAAGACAATCCACTGAACTTTGGCAAAAGTAGAGATAGAGAACGTAAAGGCATGGTAAATTATGTTGGGATTGGAATAATTAGAATTCATTGCTCCTAATTGTGTAGCTAATCTAGGGAGTCAAGAGGGGTTAACATGTCTAAACGTGTTGCCTATTTTAAGGTTTCAAGGAATTGATTATGCGAAAGTGCTTCTTAAGAAAATAGACCTTTAGTGAGAGATAATTAAGATGAAATAAACTACTCTTTAGTGTTGGTGCAAAATGATGTGGTGGTAATGATTTTGTCTATGAAAAAAAAGTGTTTGTACCTTAATTTTGGCGGTTTCTATGTACACCATGCATATCATACATTCTTTTTATTCATTTGTTTGTTTATGGGATACACTTGCTCGAGTGCTAGTAATAATGTTGTCAAGGACAAAGGATGCTGATCGAGCTCGCATGCTTTTATATTTACAATAAATAAATCTATCTTTTTTAAAATTTGGGTTCCTACCGAGAAAATAATTGAATGCTTAGTCCAAGTTTTGAAGGGAAAATAGGTGGCCTAGATTAGAAATGAAAGTGACTAATGTGATTAATTTGTGTCTTAAGTTGGCTCGTAATTTTGGTTTGACCATGTTAAGGTGGAGATTTTGCCACATATTCGAAGCACGTTGTAAAAGCAAAAATCAAAACTCATTCTCTCGACTTGACTCGTGATGTAGATTGAACGAGACAAGGTCGGTCGGTTTGAAAAACTGGTCCAACACTGAATCTTCAAATTAACCGCTTTATGAATAAACGATTGCCATTGTTCTCGTGACACAAATATCTTCAGCAATTAGCGACTAGTTATCCTTCTTCGCATCTCAGATGATAAGTTCTCAGCCAAGCAGTCGAGGTGCCAAAGATGTGAATCATGAAGAAATCGTAGTACAGGAGGAGATGAGAGGTTAGGGTTTAGAATCATGAAGAAATCGAGTGAGAGGAGGAGATTGAGAGAGGTTCAATTATTGTGATAAAAAATGAATATGTTCGCTCTCAGTGCAGGACCAATATAGAGGAGGTAAATCATGGACAGTTATTAGTCTTTGAAATAATGACTAACACATAAGGAAGGTATTTACCTCGACTTTATTGAGATTAAAACTTCATATCTCATTATGACAACATCTTATAAGAGAGGCACAATCATAAAATTACGGTTTGAGATAATCGACTAATGAACAGGTTGAATTTAATCAATTAAATTAATATCTTAAATCATAAATTTGAAATCAAAACTGAATTAATATCAGATATCTCCACATAATCTTCAGCTTTTGAACGTGTAAATACACTCATTCCGCAAGGGCTATTTGGTCTAACGACTCTATATATTGCTGCTCCAGCTCCTTGCTCCTCTCCCAATTCCCTTTCCAGTCTCCATGGCGAAGGTCCATCCCAACGCGACGGCCGCCGTTCAGGATGAAAAAACGCCGGAGATCTCCGTCGGCCGGAAGGAGGTCGGCGGAGCGGCGTCGCTGACGGTTTGGCGGAAGTCTTTGTTGTTCGGTTGCAGCGGGTTCACCGTCTTCGACTCGAAGGGCAATTTGACGTTTAGAGTCGACGTCTACGGCTCCGCCGTCGGTGTCCTCGTCCTCATGGATCGTTGTGGCAACCCAGTGCTCACCCTCCGTCGAAAGGTATAATTTTATTAAAAAAATATGTTCATTTTCATTTAATTTTTATATAAATTTTCGCTGAATTATTTTGCTAAATTGCAGAAGCTGAGCCTGGGAGAGACGTGGCTGATATTTAAGGGCGAGGAGGACTCCGTCGACCCGGTTTTCTCCGTCAAGCGGCCGGTGAGCCTCCGCCACGGCAGGGCGCTGGCGCACGTGACGCCCTGCCACAACAGCGGCGGCGGCCGGTACGAGGTCGAGGGGTCGTACGCGCGGCGGAGCTGCCGCGTCTACGACGAGCGCCGGCGTCCGGTGGCGGAGGTCCGGCGGAAGGAGGCCGCCGGCGGCGTGGCCTTCGGCGGTGACGTGTTCCGTCTCGTGGTCGAGTCGGATTTCGACTCGTGTCTCGCAATGGCAGTCGTGATCGCGCTCGACCAGATGTTTGGGTGATTAGATGTTTTTAATATCTTCTAATCATCAGTTAATAAATCGGCTAGAAAAATCAAAAAAAAATGAGAGTGTGTATATAAATTACCTCGTTTTAACATAAATACGCCAATAATTAACCAAATCTCACTTGTTTAATCTTAAATGTTTTCTTAAACAGTGAGTTAACATATAAACCAATTTAATGACCTCTTTAATAATTAGAGTTCCAAATAAATTTTTGGGTTAATAACTTTAAGTCCCCTAATTTATAGCAAGTTATATTTTGCCCTCCTCTATTTAAAAAACTATACTCAAGCCCCTTTGACATGAAGTAAAAAGGAAAAAAAACGTAAATGATCAAAATAATCCTAACTTAAATCAGACTTCTAACAAAAATAAAAATAAAAATAAAAAAAATCCACAAGACTATTGAAAGTTTAACCTTAACCAAATCTGATTTATATATAGGTCCAAAATTTTATTTATTCCTAGAAAAATATTCTCACAAAATTCATACATGCACCAGTATAAACAACAGAAAGACAGCAACTCTGAAAGGAATAATCAGTCAAAAAATAATTTTATCAAATAAAAAAAGTCAAAATTCTAAATTAATAAATCAAAATTAAATGAAGATGGAACAAAATTTATCATTTAAAATTAAAATGAAGACCCTTTGACGATTTAGAAAAAAAAAATCATCCTTTTAATTTTTGTCAAATAGTAAATTTTCATTTCAAAACAGTTAAAAATACAATTTGTTTCAAGAGGGCGTTGTTTTGAAATGAAAATTTACTTTTGAGTAAAAATTAAAAGGGTGATTTTTTTTCTAAATCATAAATAGTCGTCATTTTGATTTTTAATGACAAATTTTATTCTATCTTCATTTAATTTTGATTCATTAATTTAGAATTTAGAATTATTATTTTTTTTGTTGTTTATACTAGTGCATATATGAATTTTCTGAGGATATTTTTTTAGGAACAAGTGAAATTTTAGACTTATATATAAATTAGGTTGGGTTAAGGTTAAACTTTCAATCATTTTATGAGATTTTTTTATTTTTATTTTCAATTTCTTCTATAAGTCTGATTTAGATTATAATTATTTTGATCATTTTTTTCCCTTTTTTACTTCATGTCAAAGGGGGGTCGAGTGTAACTTTTTAAATAGCGGGGAGCAAAACATAACTTGCTATAAAATTTAGGGGACTTAAAGTTATTAACCCTAAATTTTTTTAATGCTTTCAATATATCATATTAACATTATAATTTTAAATGATTTTTTTTATGGTCCAATTTATAATATATACTTGTATGAATTTATATCAATTTCAATAAAAAAAAGAACAGATTACAAATCTAAAAACTACTTCTGTAATGATTTAAATTTTTTTTATGTATCTTTTTAAATTCTACAGAGCTCAAATAATTTTATATTAGAGATGCAAGCTGACTGTGTGGCTCATGCAGTCGCATGACGTGGATAGTGGAAGAAGGTATATTATTTAACAGTTTAAGAACTTCCATAATAAATAATTTTATACTCATTTTTAGAAAAGTGGAACATGAATAATTAAATGATTACTTGATAAAAATTATTTTCATGAACCGGCCCGGTTTTTTTCTCTCTCCACAAGCGTGAATACCACGCCAGCAAAACAAACAAAATATTCAATTAATTATTTTTTTATCGCACGAATGTGCGGGTCCCGCATCTACGCAAGGCGGGTATAACAACGGGTAACTAATGGCAAAACGAATCGGACTGTAATCGGCTCCTTCACCTCTAGAAACTTCTTGCGGGCGGCGCATCAGGTATCGTCTGTTTTCAGCATCGTCAAAATCTATCCGTACATTTATCCGGCACGACTGCCGTAGATTAAGAACCGTTCGGTTAATAGAAAGTAGGGTTTCATTACCGTCCGATCGTATGATTTGGCAATTTGCTATTACAACCCTGATTTTCGCTTTATCCACGGCTTCCCATTCTGTTCCTATAGTAAAATTCTGGGGGCGACTGGAATATGCCGGAGCGTGATTCGACGAAATAGGGGCGTGAATACTAACCCTGGGAACGAGATCTCTATAAATGCAACCGAAAGGTTCCAGCGTTCCCAGCAAGGAAGAGATCTATTCGCACGAGGTTCTTGTTCATCTCTCGTTTCTTCTAGACTTTTTTTTTTCAGGGTTTTTGTGTAGTTTTCCCATCGATTTCTCTCTGGTTCCTCTTCTTGTCTGTATTGTTTTTTCCCATTTAACTCATTTGATTTGAGCTACTATGGTGGTTTCCTTCAGATCTGGATTAGGTTCTATTGAATCGATTGACGATCCACCTTTTCTACTAGTTGCTGTTTTTTCTTAATGAGAAGGAGAATTTACCCACTAGTTGTTTAGTTTAATTTGTTTGGGATTTTTACGGAGAGGAGTGTCCTTGTGTTCTACAGATTTGCAAATCTGAAGCGTTTTGACGGCATGGGTAGTTCGTGGAAATTGGAGGACCATCCCAAGCTTCCCAAGGGAAAGACCATAGCCGTCGTTGTCTTGGATGGTTGGGGTGAGGCGAATCCGGATCAGTATAATTGCATTCATGTCGCCCAAACTCCGACTATGGACTCTCTTAAGAAGGTATGTTTTCCGTTGGAAGGATAATTTATTCGTCTGTTTCATAGATATTTTTTTCATTCATAGATTAGATAAAGGTGGCTTCTTTGCGTAGATTATTGCTATGATTCAAACACGAAATTTGACATGGCCGTTCTATGCAGCATATAAAGTCCATTCTGGTAATAAACGTATAAAATCTTGATAATCTGGCGATTCTATTTCTATTAAAGAGTCAAATGTTTTTGGTGTAAAATATAAGAATAAGCTCATAGTTGTGGGGGCGTTATCGTATTTCAATTGCATAAATTTTATCATGCCTAGTTTCTATTTGATATGCAAGAAAAAAAAAACATTGTTTACTTTTGGGTTCCTTTGGGTTGGTACTTTGATGCCATTTGACAACAAGGTTTTTAACCTTCTTTGTTTCTTTAAAAAGGGTGCTCCAGAGAGATGGAGGCTGGTAAGGGCTCATGGAACTGCCGTGGGGCTTCCAACTGAGGATGACATGGGTAACAGTGAAGTAGGACACAATGCACTTGGAGCTGGAAGGATTTATGCGCAAGGGTATAATATCTAAGTCCATATTCTTATTTGATGACTTGTTTTTGTCCCTTATCAGATTATCAGCCTGTTGTCACTTTCATTATATTCTTCTACATTTTGATTGGAAACTTTGCTAAATTTAGCTATAAATGTATCCTTCCTACTGTCCAATTGGATACTAGAACACTTCAGGCCTTTCTAGTAGGCCTTATAAATTTTGACAAGAATTCTCTTTTGAAAACCAGTGCTAAGTTGGTGGATCTTGCCCTTGCTTCTGGGAAAATATATGAAGGAGAAGGCTTTAAATATATTAAAGAATGCTTCGATAAAGGTACCTTACATCTCATCGGGTTGCTGAGTGATGGCGGTGTACATTCTCGGCTTGATCAGTTGCAGGTATGCAATGACCAATCTATTACACATTTGATTGCTGCTATATATGGCCAAATTGCTCTAGTGGCTGTGAATCCTTGCAGTTGCTTTTGAAAGGCTCTAGTGAGAATGGTGCAAAGAGAATACGTGTACATATTCTCACTGACGGACGTGATGTTTTGGATGGTTCAAGTGTTGGGTTTGTTGAAACATTGGAGAAGGATCTTGCTAATCTACGAGAGAATGGTATTGATGCACAAATTGCATCTGGTGGTGGTCGAATGTATGTAACCATGGATCGGTATGAGGTATGCAATTATTTTTATATTTTTGAAAATAAGAAATCAATAAGTAGATATAGAATCAGAAAAATCTTCTCTTTTTTTTTTCTTCATTGTGCATCAAAAATCCTCAATGTCTTTCAAATACATGGTTAGACATGAAATGCACATTTGACTCTAGTTTCTTTTGGATTTAACTTTCATTTTACTGGGGCTTCTATTGAGTTGAATGGAAATCAGGGAACCATCTTTTCTTTGCAGTTACTTCTGTTGGTTTCTTTTGCATATTTTGACAACTTTTTATAGGATGGTATTGTTTTCATCTTTCTTGATTGTTTTCTATTGATGGTATATTTTTGCAGAATGACTGGGGTGTCGTTAAACGCGGTTGGGATGCACAGGTTCTTGGTGAAGCACCTCACAAATTTAGAAATGCTCTTGAAGCTGTGAAAACACTAAGGCAGGAACACAAAACTAATGATCAATATTTGCCGCCATTTGTTATAGTTGATGAGAATGGCAAGGCAGTTGGTCCAATAGTTGATGGTGATGCTGTTGTAACATTCAACTTTCGAGCAGACCGTATGGTCATGATTGCTAAATCATTAGAATATGAAAACTTTGACAAGTTTGATCGTGTTCGTGTCCCAAAGATTCGATATGCTGGAATGCTTCAATATGATGGTGAATTGAAACTCCCAAGCCACTACCTAGTTTCTCCTCCAGAGATAGAGAGGACATCTGGTGAATATTTGGTGCACAATGGTATCCGTACTTTTGCTTGCAGGTATTGTGCTATAGCATCTCAATTTTGCACATGCTTAGAAGTAATCAATACTATGCAGTTTTAGTAATCATCAAAAAATCTTATCTTTATTTACTTGAATTATAGTTTGCTTTTTCTTTTCTCTAGTTCGTTTTTGCATGCACATTAATAAGGGGATTTTTACTAGAAAACACGTTAGAAACATTTTACATGGCAAAGGTCATGACAAGAGATAGTGGAATATATGCAAATAATAGCAAATAATGCATACAAATAATTTTCATGGCTCTTTCTCTTTCTTCTTCACATAAACGCAAATGTTGAACTTGACTCTTAAAAAAAAGGCAGCTTGGTGCACAAAGCTCCCGTCATGCGGGTCCCGGGGAAGGATCCATTGTACGTAGCCTTACCTTACTTTTTGCAAGAGACTGTTTCCCGGATTCGAACCCGTGACCTTTTGGTCATATGGCAACAACTTTACCATTGTGCCAAAGCTCCCCTTCGTTGAACTTGACTCTAACTGGAATTAATTTGGCTAAACCACCCAAATGGTGTGCAAAAGGCCATGTTCTATTAATGTCGCCTTGTATATGTTGATCTAGTGTGGTGTGATTATCCAACTAGAATGGTCAGATCCAGAGAATTGTAGGCCACTTCCAATTGCATCCTCATGCTTTTACATTTGGTGTTTGTTATATTACCTATGTTAAATCCTGTATGCTTTAACTAATTTTTCTGTCTCTTTTGTATCTATTACTATATTTAAGAAACCTGTTTATATCTGTCCAACAGTGAAACTGTCAAATTTGGTCATGTCACATTCTTCTGGAATGGAAATCGATCTGGATACTTCAATCCATCCATGGAAGAGTATGTTGAGATTCCTAGTGACTCTGGTATTACATTTAATGTTCAACCCAAGATGAAGGCATTAGAAATTGCTGAGAAGGCAAGGGATGCTATCCTCAGTCGCAAATTTGACCAGGTAAAACATGTTCTCAATAGCAAATAATAATTCTGTTTACTCTCTTACACATTCTCTATGTTCCTGCAGATCCGTGTGAATTTACCAAATGGAGACATGGTTGGTCACACTGGTGACATAGAGGCAACTGTTGTGGCTTGCAAAGCGGCTGATGAAGCAGTTAAGGTAATTGATCTATTGGATAATTGGACTGCCTTCTGTGTTTCTTTTACTGCATATATTATATGAACTTTTGTTGTTAATTTTCCTTTACAATGTATACTGTCTTTTATGTCCCATAGCTTCTTTATTCATCCTGTTAGATGGCAAAAAATTCCCTTGCCTTTTGAATACTCAAATTCTTTAATTGACAGGTTTGGGTATGCTGTGCCTTAAATTTGGGCTCAATTCTTTTGATAGCACCTGAGTTTTGTTTTTATTATAGCTCATTTTTAAGTTTCAATACCACATATATAAACCATCTGTTTGAATAACTTATTGGTTGTACTGTTTCAATCTTATGGTATGGATAACTCTAGATGATGAGGCAAATATACAGGTGATGGCAAGTTAGAAGATAAAATATTATGTTGCTGCTTTGTTGTTCAAGTACTTGAGTGATTGAAATAACTGATTCTGAATGAAAAGAACATGCCTTCTTTCTGCAAATCATGTTTGAAAGTAAAATTTATGCTGGTGCTTATTTTTATAGTTCTTCCTTTGGTGATTGGAATGATTGATTGGATGACAAATGGCATTGCCCCTTTTTACAGATCATTTTAGATGCCATTGAGCAAGTTGGTGGCATTTACGTTGTCACAGCAGATCATGGAAATGCTGAAGACATGGTAAAGAGAAACAAATCTGGCAAGCCAGAACTTGACAAATCTGGGAACATTCAGATTCTCACTTCTCATACTCTTCAACCTGTAAGTACATTTGAAATTACCGAACTGTTATCAGAGTTTAATATTTTACTATAGCGCCGCACTATATTAACAAGTCAGTAGACCTGTCTTTGCTAAATTAACTTGGAAAATGATAAGTTTTGTCCTGGATTATAAGCCAATCAATATTGTTTTGTCAGAGAATGATGGAATACTTCCAAAATTTGTTCAATAAGGTATATTTTAATAGAAAGTGGATGAAACAAACAAAAAATTATTGGTCAGAGTAGGATCATATTAACAAATAGATACTACAGTTAAATCACAATTTTAGTTATGGGCAAACGACAATAGATTTCAATTGAGTTGAGGTAGAACAGTTGATTCGCTTGTGCAACCATGCGTCACCTTTTTAGTTGCTTCCGGGGCAATCCATAATCATTGCTTACATTGTTCATCCGCATAGCCTTACCTATCTGGCAGATCTTGAAGCTAATGAGTAATATTACCCACATCATTACTTATCTAAATATGATGGTTATTTTTACATCTGTATATTTGGAATTTCATGGCATCTTATTGGGGATCAAGCGTGATCAGTTGCACTGATTTGGACGGGAATTTCATGGCTCTCCTTTTTTTCTGTTTCCTCCCCATTTCTTTAAGATACAGAGGGAAACTCGTTCCCTGCCTCATCACATTTCCTTTCTGCGTTGGAAACGTGCACAGTTAAGGGTCGTACATTTGTTGGGTACATTTTGGTTGAGAGTCAAACAACTGTTCTTATTCCAGCTCCTGCATGACAATGCTAAACGTAAAAAACAAGATGAATCCATGCCTTATTTCAATTGATCATGTGAAAATTTTGCAGGTGCCGATTGCCATCGGGGGCCCTGGACTTGCAGCTGGTGTCAGATACCGCAAGGATGTGCCTGATGGTGGCCTTGCCAATGTCGCTGCCACCGTCATGAATCTGCATGGTTTCGTGGCACCAAGCGACTACGAGACAACCCTCATTGAAGTAGTTGACAACTAAACGCCACTTTCTTTTTTTTTTTTTTTTACGAGTTTGAATTTTCAATAATTTATATTGGATGATTAAGTTGCATGACTTTAGGAGTAACTTAACATCACAGTCTTCGTTGCTAAATGCTTTTACTTATTTTCTTGTGATCAAATGCTCTACTTATTTTGACGCAAGTACATTTGTTCGTACTTCGTCCATCATGTAGTGAGTATATTTGGAATAAAATGAAATTGAATTTGATAATGGTGTAGTAGATAAATTATGAGGGTATTTATTTTGTTTAGCGCAGCGGTAAGAAGTTCGTCTCCGATCTTGAATCCTACTACGGCTGCGCGCGGAATCATTCAGCTGAATTTTGGGCCAACTACTGTTGAATTCGGGGTCAACTAAGTGAACATATTAGGAACTCAATTCTTTGCATCAGGTGCTGCGTTTTTAATTTCGATTTTGGGCCAAATATGTGATTGATTAATCAGAAATTTAAAATGCTTATATTTTAAATTAAGTTTAATTTAGCATTTGTATATGGAATTTAATAAATATGCAAATCACGGCTTCGGAAACTCGAAAGACAAACTGAATGCAATCGGCGCTCGCCGTCATCGTCCCTTCCTAACCTCCGGCGGCTCGAAGCCCCATCGCCAACGCCGCTGTCGGCATTTCCTCTTCCTATGCTGCCTTCTCCTCCTCATTTTCCTCGCGGTCGTCAGACGAGTCCTCGCTCTCACCATCTTCAAGATCCGTAACCCCTCGGCGGCCCTCGTTTCCGTCCGCGTTGTCGGCGCCTCACCGCACTTCACCCTCTTGTCGCCGCGCGTTGATGTCAACATCACCCTCGACCTGCTCGTGCGCGGTGCGCCTCCACAACCCCAACTACATCTCCTTCGCCCACGGCTCCGACGGCCTCATCTGCCTCCGCCACTAGGGTGACCAGGTCGGGGAGGCGGCGGTGCCGCCCGATAGGATCTCAGCGCGAGGGACGGAGATGATCCATCTTGCCGCGGCGGTGGAGGTCGACCAGATCTTAACGATTGATCAACTGATTGATTGGACTGTCCTTGCTCACAAGACCTTCCCAATCAATGGATTGATTGATTGGGCTCTAGTTCAATTGATCACCTGATCGATTGACCAACCCTAACTAGCTTCACTCAAGCTTAGGGTTTCCATTTCCAACATCTAGTCAACTGTGACATGTTGAAACTTCTCATTATCTAACATCTAGTCCATGTTGACTTGCTACCCACTTGAACTTTTCACCTCATGCCAAGTGTTCGTCCAACCTTGACACACTTAGACTTATCATCTCGTACCAAGTGTCCGATCCTCCATGACTCACTTGAACTTCCAAACATCAGGTGTTCAGTCAACCTTGATCCACCTGGATTTCCACTGCTTGGCTTCACTCACCATGACATTCCTTTTGCCTAGCTTCACTCATTAGAGCTTCCCTTTTGCCTAGATTCACTCACTAGGACTTTTCACTTGGCTTCACTTACTAGGACTTTTTACATGACTTCACTCACCAAGATTTTCCATCTACCTAGCTTCACTCACTAGGACTTTCACAACTGCCTGATTTCACCCACCAGGATTTTTCACACCAAGTATCCGATCAACTCTGACCCACTTGAATTTCCCTCTTTTACCAACCTTCCCATTGGAGTTGTCCTTGCTTAACATCTAGTTACGACAATCTAGTCAAACACCTGATCACCCTTGACTTATTTGACTCTTTTTTACATCAACATGGTCAACCCTTGACCAGAGCAGAATTACACTAATAATCTCTTCAAACGGACAATTACACCTGCAATCTTCATACATTGTCAAACATCAAAACTCAAACATCAAGACCCAAGCTTGATCCAACTCAATCTTAGTCAATTTGGTCAACCTTGACCCAGGAAAAATTGCACCAACACTTAAGTTGCTAGAGGGTCTCATCGATGCTATAATTAAAAAGGCGGATATTTCGGTTGGTAAACATGTTATTGAAAGCGATAGAGCGGAGATAGTCATACTTTGAATGATTCCAACCGGGCGGGTTCCTCCTCTTGGAACTTATGAAAAGGCGCCTTGGACTCCTCTAATTCAGCCTTTAAGACGGTCAGCTCGACATCTTTCTCATCAAGTTGGAGTGTGCTCGCTGCTTGCTCCGTAGTTCGACTATCTCGGTAGGCTAACAGAGTCGCTTCTGCCTCTTTGAGATTCTGGGCCAAAATCTGAACCTCCTTGTTTTTTTATGTCGAGATCCTCAATGGCTCGAAGTTTCCTAGCATTGGCAGAGTTTATTTTCGACTCGAAGTT
The DNA here is from genome assembly GCF_018446385.1 of Zingiber officinale. Taxonomy (NCBI): domain Eukaryota; kingdom Viridiplantae; phylum Streptophyta; class Magnoliopsida; order Zingiberales; family Zingiberaceae; genus Zingiber; species Zingiber officinale. Next base: position 105,207 of record NW_024589965.1, on the reverse strand, counting down.
GTGGGCATGCTTGGTCAACCGGTCAAGTTGAAGGGTCTGCTCATGATTTTTGTTCTTCTCAATAGTGAGCGCCCGTTCAAAGCCCAATAGTTGCTTGGAATTCCAATCCAGGTCTTCCTTTAGTCGGGCCACTTCCGTAGTCGATCAATACGGGCCTGGGAGGTTTCTAATCACTTGACTTGAGCGTGCAGCTGTTGGAGTTCGTGCTCCAAAAATGTCAGTCTCTGGCATATGGTCAGACTCTCAACCCAATACTACAGGATGGAAAAGTTAATTAGCGTCAATCGAGGTATGGAAAGGAAAAACATGGTTAAAAATATACCCCGATGAATTTCTAAGTGAAGTCGTCCGCGAGCTCTCCGAGCGGAATAATCACAGCTCGGGCCCTAGCATCTATCCAGTCCTACGCTAATGGCCCTTGGATCTTAATTTGGTGCTCGAGAGAGCACGACTTGGCGTCATCAAGGTGACGCCACTCATTGGTCGGCAGGTGGATAACATGTCTACGACTGCTCAGATCTGATGGCTCTGAGGTGGCCAGACCCTTAGACTTGGACATCAAGGAGGAGCAGATCATGAATACCTGGGCAGCGAGGCCGACTGGCTAGGGTGGTATGTAAGCAACTGTATGTGCATATATTGTCTCGACCGACAGCACAAATAAGAAGGCATCTGATCGAACGATGGAGGAGTTGGTGCAGCTATCCTCCTCTTCGGGATAGAGGAAGATGAGGTTTCACCCCGTTTGCAATGCAGGCGAGAGGTGGTCAAGTGGGAAGAAGCTTCCCCTCGATGCCTTTTGCAGTGTTGGATTAATGGTTGGCCTGATGTGGTCAATTCCGAAGGCACCGCAATCAGCGCCATGGATTGTCGCTCGGGAGGCAGCTCGCCTGTCATGGCCGTGACATCACTCGCCACCACTCGACTGCCTCTTACCTCGCTAGCTACCGCGGGGGTTCCTCCTGCCTCGTCGGAAGGATTGTAATGCTCGACCAGCAATAAGCCTTGACTCTCTAACTCGACGATACCCTTGGCACTGATCTCCGTGTCAGTGAGTCTGCTCTTGCCGTTCAGCCGTGCCCCTCAACATGATTTGTGCTACAAAAAAGAAAGAGAAATCAATTAGATTCAAAGATGAGTGGTAGTAAAAAGACATGTCTAGGGGGATGGGTACCCACCCGCGCACGGATTGAGCTTAGCCCGAACACATAAAACTTTCTCCAACAGCAGCCAATGTATGTGTTATTCTAACCAGCGAGACTTGAGGTTGCCTGGAGGTAGTCTGGTCTGCTGTGGTATCTGCCGAGCGAGGGAGATTTCGCCAATTCTATCTGCAGATGGTCGGATGATCGAGTCGGTCGGGAAGATGGACGAAGAAATAACGCTCCCTCCAGTGTTTATTGGAGGAAGACATTTTATCAAAGTAGAGCGCGCCCACTCTGGCTTGGAACAAAAGGTCCCTAACTCGGACAGCTTAGGGTAATAGAAATAGTGGAACACACGAGGTACTAAGGGAATCCCATACAGACGGAAAAGTATGATCACCCTGCACAACAACCTAAAAGAATTGGGCACTAGTTGGTGCAAAGAAATGTAGAAATATTTAGAAACTTCCAAGAAAAGGAGGTGAACAGGAAAGCAGAGGTTGGCATAAAATTGGTCCTTAAAGAAAGGAAGAAAGTTATCATGCGATAGGTGGGACGATCATAAGCAGAAGGGATGACGATTTGATAATCAAAGGGAAAGCGATAGGTGGGCTTAATTTGGTCAACTTCGTCGCCGTTAAATTTGTTAGGATCGAAAAGAATTTAGATATCTCCACAATAGTATGATATTGTCCACTTTGGACATAAGCCCTCATGGTTTTACTCTTGGGCTTTACCCAAAAGGCCTCATGCCAATGGAGATATATTTCTCTTATAAACCCATGATCTTTCCCATGTGTTTTCAATGTGGGACTATGTTTATAACTTTACAACCCCAACAATCTCCCCCTCAAACAAAGGACCACAGGCTTCCCACGTCCGATCCTAAACCCACCAGGTCTTCCTGCCCCTCGGTCCACCCGACCTACTAGGACTTCCTTGCCTAGCTACAACTAGGACTTCCTGCCCGGTGTCTGGTCCTCTTGATCTGAACATAGGAGCCTCCACTTTCTTTGTTCGAGATCAATATTGTACCCACATGGCTCAATCAGATTATAGCTCTTGTGCATAGTCGACGGTTAAACCTTCTGGCAGTCCGGGCTCTGATACCAATTGTTAGGATCGAAAAGAATTTAGATATCTCCACAATGGTATGATATTGTCCACTTTGGGCCTAAGCCCTCATGGTTTTGCTCTTGGGCTTTACCCAAAAGGCCTCATGTCAATGGAGATATCTTTCTCTTATAAACTCATAATCTTTCCCATGTGTTTTCAATGTGGGACTATGTTTATAACCTTGCAACCCCAACATAATTTAGAGACAGTGGAGGTGTACCAGAGACAGGGGATAACCGAGGGAGGACTAAGAGATTCCACCATAAGGAAGAAAGAGGGAAGAAAAACTAAGAATCAAAGAAAAAGAGGAGGAGAGGCTTATGTTAGATCGCGGCGGCTGACTAGAAGGGGGGTTGAATAGCCTGCAAACAAAAAACAAACCCTTCTTGAACTTTCAACAGAACACTTACATAAAATAGAAAAGCAATAAATTAAAACAGAAAAGAAGAGGCACAAGATGTTTACTTGGTTACAACTGGGGAGGTTATTAATCCAAGGAGTGGAACGCACTAGAATATCTCTTTCAGGCGAAGAAGCCTCTTATAGCAATGAAAGCACAAAAAGAAAGAATTAAGCTAAACTCTAAAGGAAGCACACAAGTATTGAAATTACAATTCTTGAGTTGATATGAAGCTTCTGGACCAAGGTTGTATGTATAGCCATGGTCGAGGCGCCTGGAAGGGATCCAGGCGCCTGGGAGGGGATAAACTTTTATCCCCTTCGCAACAGATCGTGTTTGACGTGATCCTGGTCAAATCCCAATTCTGGGCGCTCGGATCATCCGGGTGCCCGGAATGGTTCCGAGCGCCCGGACCACTAAAGTAAACAGGGTTGACTTTGTTGGACCCCATGGTAGTTTTGATGTGATTAACCAAGTTGGTTAGGTCCTGCTGTGTTTGATCCCTGTGTCTGAGTGTATAGGAGCTTAGAAACACAGGAAGTCGAGTGGAAGACGCAGCTAGCGAGAAAGACGGCACGGGAAGGGAGCCGACGGGCTCGGTGCGTCCGAAGGACGAGAGAGCTGCGGAAGAGTACTCCGGTGGGTGTGAAGAGCGTGCGCAGCGTTCGAGGGACGTTAAGCCGGGACGGAAGGCTACTCGAGGAGAAGGCCGGGAATTAGGTTCGGGTGAGCCCTATTCCGGTTGGCCGCAATCACCCAAAAGAACGGAGCGTCGGAAGCTGAAGAAAACAAGCTGGAGATGAGGCTGCCAGCTTGGAGGCAGTTTTGACCGTTTGCGTGCGGATAAAGTTTTATCCGCTGACCGAGCTGGAGGCGCCTTGAACCTTGTTGGAGGCGCCTTGGACCCTCAGGATAGACTTTCCAGGAGCTATAAAAAGGCTCCTGGAGCTAGGAATTCAACAACAACTTAAGCAATCAATCTGTAAGCAATTCCTAGCAGTAGTTCTGAGCAATTAGAGTGTAAAAGGTTTCTCCGCCTTCAGAGATGGAGAATTTTCTTAGTGCGCTTTTCACTGCCCTGGATTAACAACCTCCTTGGTTGTAACCATGTTAAATTTTTGTTTCTGTTTTTATTTTCTGTCTTTATTATTTTACTACTACATTTATTCTGAGTTGAAATCCGAGGAGGGTAGTTTCATTTTTGTTTACAGCAATTCACCCCCCTCTTGCCGGTCTCCGCTGCACCAACAAGTGGTATCAGAGTCTGATCGCCTCAGAAGGACTAACTACCAACTGAAGTACTACGATCAAGACGATGGTCGGAGCAAACATCCATCCCCCGAAGTTCGACGGAGACTTCGCCACATGGAAGCGCAAAATGGAGGTATTTTTTAAAACCAAATTTGACATTCTTTTAATAACGAAATATGGCTATGCAGTTCCGAAAGACAAGGAGGAAAATACCTGGACGAAAAAGGAGCAAGCAGACTTTGTCGCTAACGGAAAGGCTGAGTTCCACCTACTCAGCGTTCTACCGCCGTAGGAGGTAAATCGGATCGGAAGCTACGACTCCGCGAAAGATCTCTGGGAAAAATTCCTGGAGCTTCACGAAGGTACTATCGAAGCGCGATATCCTCCGGAACCAGTTAACGAACCTCCGGCTGAACCAAGGCGAGAAGATAGCGCAACTCCAAGCGAGAAGGTAGCGCAACTCCAAGCGAGAATCAAGGAGCTGATAACGCAACTAACGAACCTTGGAGAAGAGGTAACCAACCGGGATTCCATCCGATACGCGCTCAATGCCTTCCCGAGAACTCCAGAGTGGGCCTCCTTAGTAGATGCGTATTACATCTCTAAGGACCTCGAGGTAAGTACTTTAGAACAATTATTTTTCACTTTTGAACTTCACGAATCTCGAGTTTCAGAACCCAACGGAGCAAAGAAGACAAGTCAAAACATTGCCTTAAAGGCAAAGATGAACAGTTCTGACTCCGAAGCCTCAGTCGACGAATCCGAAGCGGCACTACTGGTAAGACGCTTCAATAAGTTTTTTAGTACTAACAAATTTAAATCGCAGAGGCATCATCGAAAGAAGAGGACGATTCGTTGCTACAATTGCAACGAAGAGGGGCACATCAAAGATGACTGCCCAAAGCTAAAGAGAAAGGAGAAAGAAAGGGTAAAGTACAAGAAGCCAGAACCCTCCAAACACAAGAACCTAAAGGCCACGTGGGATGATTCGTCATCCTCCGAATCGGAAGTCGAAGAATTATCGGGACTAGCACTGATGGCCAACCATCAGCTAGAAGAAACGTCCAGCTCAGAGATGAGCATCGACGAAGGGGGAGGAACGTTAGAAGAAAGCTGTAGTGAAGGGGGAGCGTCACCAGATCAGGTTAGAAAGGTACGCAATCTAACCCCGAATCAATCTTTTAGATTTATTAAAGTTCTTTCTAGAGAATTAGATAAATTAGAAAAAGAAAATAAAAATTTGAAATCAGAAAATGAAATTTTAAAATTAGAAATTGAAAAATTGAAAAATGATGCATGGTTAAAGAAATTTCCAAAGTCAAAAATTAGAATTTATGGTAAATTAAATTGGTATATAAGGAAGCATCAAGGTCAACTTAGAAAAATACTAAGAAACTATGTACCCCATAGATTTTTGAATAATCCTGTAGGAAGGGACCTCTATTGGGTTCCAAAATCTGTGCTTAATTAATTTTTCAAAAATTAAAAAGCTTACAGTGAGAAAATTAAACATTGAAATTCTTTATGAAAGCTTTGTCTAAGGAAGTGGTTGTTGCTCCATGATCCGGCGGTAAGAATGGGGGACCCACAGATGGGGTCCCACCCGAGCGGAACCAGAGATTACCCAGCCAAAGGTTTGGGTTTCCGACGCCAAAGCAGAACCGGAGTCGAGTGGCCGAGCGGAGGTGCCCGCTCGGCCGAGGACAGAATGGCCGAGCGGAGGTGTCCGCTCGGCCGGAATCGTGGCGAGGGAACAGTGGTTAGCCGAGCGGCCTATTCGCTCGGCTCGGGATATGGTATGTCAGCAAAGGCATGATGATTAGACTGTACGCAAGATGACACTATTAAAGGCCCCACCATCACGTCACGGAGAGGTTGATACAGTAGCAGTATGGTCTTATGGATGCCCTTCTGACAGGTCCACACCTAGGTATGGTCGAAAGCAGGTGATTGCTTCGATTGGTGTGCCCAGGCTCCTTCGAGAGGTCTATATAAGGCCTCCACTTCTTCAACCGGAGGTACACACACACACACAAGTCTCGCATATTCAGAGCCACATACTTTCTTATTCCTTCGCCTGACTTGAGCGTCGGAGGGCCGTCGCCGGGGAACCCCCTCCGGCTCGGTTTTGTTGCAGGTTCGCCGGAGCATTCGAGGATCCAGCAGGGAGCGCCACATCCCCAGTGTCCGTTGACTCCTGGTTCGGACAGGATCAATTTGGCGCCGTCTGTAGGAACGCACCTGCATCCGAGCAGAGACAATGGACGAGACTGGAAGACTACATACCGTGGTACTCTCACAAGAAGAGTTGGACGCTATAGTCGAGGCGAGGGCAGCCAAGATAGTGGTGCAGCAAAAGGAGAAAGCACAAGCTGAGCGAGCACAACAGCAAACAACCTCAGCTTCAGCAGGCCGGGCGGTGCAAGCAGACCGCCCGGAATATGTTTCAACAGGAGGGTTCCCTCAGGCACTCTTCCGTACTCCCCCAGAAATCGCGCCCGCTCACGGGGAGCAAGGATCTTCATCTGATGAGCCTCCCGTTCGGGATCACCCGAGCAGGTTCACCGACAGTTCTCTGAAGCCATACATCGGGATCCGTTACCAAAATACTATACACCACCGCCGATCGGAGCTTACAATGGGACGACCGACCCCGACGATCATTTAGGGAAGTTCGACAGCATCGCCACCTTGCATCAGTACTCCGATGGCGTAAAGTGCCGGGTATTTCTCACCACTCTATCGGAATCTGCACATAGGTGGTTTCAGAGGTTGCCGGACGGCTCTATCATTAGTTTCCAGGAGTTCCGAACGACATTTCTTCATCACTTTGCGAGCAGCCGACGTTATCAAAGGACAAGCGTCAGCCTGTTCACCATCAAACAAGAATAAAGAGAATCTCTCCGGGCGTATATACAGCGATTTAATCAGGTAGCGGTGGACATCCCCACAGCCACCTCGGAGACAATGGTAAACGCCTTCACGCAAGGCCTCGTGGAAGGGGACTTCTTCCGCGCGCTCATTCGCAAACCGCCCAGAGACTACTGTTGGTGCAATATCCCTCAGGTCAAGGTTGACCTGGGTAACCAAGCTGAGTCTTGTTTGGGTTTAGATGTTTGACAATAAGATATTGATTGAAGAAAAGTCAAGTAGGTCAAGGTTGACTGGATACTTGACTGGGAAGTCCTAACTGGGATGTTAGGCAAAATGAAAGTCCTGGTAAGTGAAGCCAGGCAGAAGAAAAGTCCTGGTGAGTGAAGCCAGGCAGAAGAAAAGTCCTGGTGAGTGAAGTCAGGCAGAGAAAAGTAGGCGGATGGAAATCCTGGTGAGTGAAGCCAGGTGAAAGTCCTAGTGAGTGAAGCTAGGCAGATGGAAAGTCCTAGTGAGTGAAGCTAGGCAGATGGAAAACCCTAGTGAGTGAAGCTAGGTGAAAGTCCTGGTGAGTGAAGCCAGGCAAGGAAGGAAATCCAGATGGATCAAGGATGATCGGACATCTGGTGTTGGGAAGTCCAAGTAGGTCAAAGGATTGACTGGATACTTGGCAAGGAAGGAAATCCAGATGGATCAAGGATGATCGGACATCTGGTGTTGGGAAGTCCAAGTAGGTCAAAGGATTGACTGGATACTTGGCAAGGAAGGAAATCCAGATGGATCAAGGATGATCGGACATCCGGTGTTGGGAAGTCCAAGTAGGTCAAAGGATTGATCGGATACTTGGCAAGGAAAAATCCAGATGGATCAGGATGATCGGACATCCGGTGTTGGGAAGTCCAAGTAGGTCGAAGGATTGGGATACTTGGCAAGGAAGGAAGTCCGGATGGGTCAAGGTTGACCAGACATCCGGTGGAAGTCCAAGTAGGTCAATGGAGTGACCGGATACTTGGACATGACGAGTAAAAGTCCAAGTGGGTCAGGATTGACCGACACTTGGTGGGGAGTCTGGCAGGTCAAGGGAGTGACCGATGCGAGGCATGATGTACCAACAGTCAAGGTTGACCGGATGTTGGTTAGGGAGGTTTGGGACTTGGTTTTGGGCAAAACCAGCGTCGGATCGATCCGTGGATCGATCGATCCGTGGATCGATCGTGGATCGATCCAGATCTTCCGATGAGAAGCTCGGATCGATCCGTGGATCGATTCAGAGGTCCCGATCGATCGGCCGATCGATCGGGACGATGCCGCTTCATAAGCGCCGGATCGATCCGTGGATCGATCCAGCGCTTTCGGATCATGGCGCGCTCGAATCGATCCGTGGATCGATTCAGCCCCGATCGATTCGGAACATTCGATCGATCGGGATCCGACCGCTGCGTCGGGTTTAAAGCCGCAGCGAGCGTGGTCTTCGGCATCTCTTTACGAGCTCTTCTCAGATTCATTCCAGCTCCTCCACAGCTCTCTACAAGCACGTGATCGCCAGTTCTTGAAGGTTCTTGGAGGCTTTCCAAGTCAAGAGGCGGATCTATTGCAAGAGGAAGAAGTTAGGGTTAGGGTTTTTACTGCACATCTTGTAAGCTTTTGCTTAACTTGTATTTCCCTTTCTTCTTCTTGTATTGAGAGTGTTGTAGGGCTTCTCCGCCTTTGGTAGTTACCATAAAGGAGTGTTATTCATAGTGGAGGGTGTGTGCGTTGGTGTGGATCCTTGGATTAGTCACCTCTTGTGAGGTGGATACCAAGTAAAATCCTAGTGTTAGCGTTTTGTGTTTGTTTCTGTATTTTCCGCTGCACATCCAAGAAGAAACAAGCAACACCGAGCAACGAGCACGCGACGAGCTATTCACCCCCCCCTCTAGCTACTTTTGGTCCTAACAAGTGGTATCAGAGCAAGGTTGCTCTTCACCGGAATCATCGCCGGAAGGGTCAAGCATATCAAGAAAAGCTAGAGGGTGAAGAAGTTGGAGCAAATTCATCAAAGTCAAAGAATTCAAGAAGCTCAACTTCAAGATGCAATTCCAAGATGGACTTGGATTTGATACAAGGGTGGCTCCACCATACACTTCTACAAGTTTCGATTCTTGGAAATCAAGAATCGAAAATTTTCTTATGATGGAGATAGAGCAATGGTTTGCTCTAATGGAAGGCTTCAAAGCTCCAACAAACTCCAAGGGCAAGCTTCTAAAGAAAAGCAGATGGAGCTCAGAGCAAATTCAAAGGGGCGAGGCAAATGACAAAGTGACCAAACTTCTGGTCAACTTATTGCCTAGCCACATCTTGGCTCGAGTTGGAGAGTTCGAAGATGCCAAGGAGTTTTGGAGCAAATTGGCCAAGCTTCATGAAGAGATCCCCTCCACTGTACAAGATCATGAAGAATCCAAAGAGGGTGACTCTTTGGAGCAAGACCAAGAGGAGGACTCCGAGGTTGAGAGATACTCAACCTCCGAAGAAGAGGAAATCCAAGAAGCTTCATCCTCAAGGGAATGCAACGAAGGGAACAAGGAGGGAGCATACTCCTTGTTTCACATTCAAGATGATGAAACCTCCACCTCTAGGATTGAGGGGGAGCAATCCTTGGTGACACCGGATCAAGAAGAAGAAGAAGCTTCTACATCCGGGTCAAGAGAAGAAGAGGAGGAAGAAGCTTCTACCTCCACAAGTCAAGAAAAATCAAATGGAGGAGAATCAAGGTCCGATCAAGAGGAAGCTTCTACCTCCGGATCCAAAGAAAAAGATGCCACCCCTACAAGCAAAGGTATAAATGTTTCAATTAATAATAAAAATCACATAATATATTTTGAGTGTAGGGAACATGGGCACTATAAGAGCAAGTGTCCCAACTTGGCCAAGAAGAAGGGCCAAGTGGCACAAAAGGGCAAGGAGAAGCCCAAGGTGACCACCCCCGGGACAAAGAAGAGCAAGGAGCACATTGTGTGCTTCTTGTGTCAACAAAAAGGGCATTACCGAAGTCAATGCCCCAAGGGGAAAAAGGTGGTCAAGGCTCAAGGAGGCACTAGTCAAGGGGGAGCCTCCAAGGTAAAAAGGAAGGTAACTTTCATTGAGCCTATTCCCTTGCAAAATGGTAAAAAGCATGCTAGGTCAAATTTTTATCATTTTAATGCGATTTACCATAAGAATAGGAAGCATGAGGGCTTTAAGGAAAAGCATGTGGCCCTACATGCCAAAACTACTATCCCTAAGGCTAGGAATGTAGGTAAAAGTCTAGGCAAGAACTCTAAGGATTGTAGCTACAAGCCTAGAAACAAAAATGCTCATGAACTTAATGGAAAACAAAAAACTAAGGACTTAATGATAGAAAATCAAGTCTTGAGATCAAGACTTGATAAAATGGAAAAGACCCTAAAAAGGATGGAAAATATCCTAAAAGGGCAAAATGAGCAAAACCTAGGGCTAGGAAAGTCAAAGCCATCAAATAGCCGTAGAGGTTTGGGATACAAACCAAAGGCTAAGAAGGATGTGCCTAGTTATCATAGGGTTCCATATAGTTATGGAACAAACCCTAGGTTTAATGGTCAAGTCAAGAATACTAGGGAAGTCATCCCTAAGAGTATTTTTGCAACCAAAGTGACTAAGACTTCTAAGAAGTCTAAGAAAGTCACTAACAAGGTCACAAGGGAGGCTATCCCTAGGGTTGACCTAGAAAATGTGACCAAGGCTTCTAAGAAGCCCAACAAGGTCACTAGGAAGGTATCTAGGGAAGTTATCCTAGTGAGTACCTAGAGCATCCAAGGAGCACCAATAGGTGTTGGGTTCCTAGGAGCATCTTCTCTACCCCATAAATGGGTAGAGAGTGTCAACTCCAATTAGAAGGGTAGTTAACCCAACTTTGAGGAAATTGACACTCAAGGAGCATTTTCAAGGTTTGGTTAACCTTTGAAAATGAAATGGAACTATTATTTACTCCTTGAAAGAGTAAAATGTGCCTAGTGGGGAAAATTTGATTTTAATCTTAAAAGGCACATATTGGGAAATTCATAAGAGCTACCAAGTTGGGATTTTAGTATGTTCTTAGGAAATTTAAGGCAATCCGGGCCTTAACTTTAAAGTGCTACTCTTGTGGAAAAATGGAATATGCCAACATTTGAGGATAAGCTTAATTTCAATTAGCATAAATTAATCAAGAGAATTAGAAATGCCCATTTAGGTTTTGGCACTCTCTTGAAGCACTTTGGGCAATCTAGGGTTTAAGTTTTAGGATTAGCTAAGATTAACGATACTTAGATAGGTAATCTAGGTATATTTTATTTATGCTAAACTTTGCCATGATTGTTTGCTCATAATATGCCATGACATCATATTTTATCTTATTTGTATTTTGCATTCATGACTTATCATGAAAAATACAAAAATACCATGTCATGCCATACATACATCATGTAGTTATAGGAATCTTTCTTTTGAAAGCTATTTTATTTTGATGTATGCCATAACATTATCATGCATTATGTTTATTTCCTTAAAAATTAAGGACATATGGCATTAGTTAAATAAGTGACATTTGTTAAACAAGTAAATCAACAAGTAACATCCTTTGTGGATGTCTACCTCTCAAAATGCCTAGATAGATATGCATGATCCCTAGAATAGGGCAAAACCAAAATCTTACATCTCACAAAGACCTATAAGATGACTTGTATGTGTTTCAGTGCACATTAGATACAAGTGAGATGTTAGGATGATGAACAAAACTCAAGATGTTGATTTAGTGCATTCTTTTGAGTTTTAAGTTCAGCAAAACACATAGTTATGTGTTTTCCCATCATTGGGAAAGCTAATGTACAAGTCATGTGCATTATGCCCAAGGAACATGATGGGATATTGGTTTTGAAAATGTTTTTAAAATGATTTTGGAAAACCTTGGTGAAGGCTATCTTTTGATAGTAATCACCATTGAATAGTTAGACACAAACTTGAAGAAAAACACTAAAATTTTTGCAAGTTTTCAAGTTTGTGTCAATCTTTAAAAATATGATGTATTTTCATAGAAAACTATTTTTCCATGATTAAGTATGCCCTAAATAATGTCTACACGAAATTTCATAATTTTTGGATTTTTGTAGAATTTTCTAGGGGTTTCTGAAGTTGACTGAAAAGGAATTTCAGCAACTATCAGAGCTCCGATCGATCCATGGATCGATTGGAGTTCCATGAATCGATCCATGGATCGATTCAAACGGAAATTCCCGCGAGCAGAAGCTCGCTGGATCGATCAGCCGATCGATCCAGGGAGTCTGAATCGATCAGTGGATCGATTCAGAAAGGTTCAATCGATTGGAACCCAACTCCAATCGATCCAAGTTGCTGATTTTGGCTGGGAAGGCCTGATTTCAGCATTTTTGAACCTCTTCGAGTCTAGGTAACCATTCCAAACCCCTTAAATACATTTGTATACATACAAAGGGTGTTTTCATGTTGAAAACAAGGATGGATTGGTTAACGAAGACTAAGTAGAAGTTTAGGTTGAGGTTGTTTCAAATTTTGAATATTTGAACCTCAAAACTTCTATATTTGGGTTTCCTAAAGGTTTAGGGATTCCAAGTCATTGTTGGTGCAATGACAGAAGTTACCACCATGTCTTTAGGGGGAGGGACTCTTTAAAGACATAAAAATTACTTTTCATGAACCTTGGAAGGTGGTTAACCTTCTGTTGCGAACTTGCTCAAGGTTGAGCATTTAAACTTGAAATGGGGAGAAATGGGAAGTGGATATCCTCATTATTTCAAGTGGACACTCAAGTGGTAGATAATGCTCAAGGTTGGGTAGTTGTCTACATTGAGGGAGAAGTTAAGGATAAATGAAGGGTATGGGACCTTCATTATCGTGTTGATCACAACTAGTGATGTTGTGAACAACGATGAGCAACTCTTCAGGGGGAGAGTCTTCAACAAATGGATTTGTTGAAGTGTGCCCAGAATTGGAGCATAGGTTGATGTGTGTCCAACGATGGGTTGATGTGTGCCAATAGGGGGAGAATGTATGGTTAAGCTTAGTCCTTCATTACCTATGGGAAGGTCATAGGGGGAGAATGAAAGGACTCATGAAAGGGAGTAAGTTAGGCTTTCATTACCTAGAGGGAGTTTGCCCTCTTAGGGGGAGAATGAAGAGCTTAATTTATACTTTCATTACCTAGTGGCATGAAGAAGGAGGCTATGGGATTAGCCTAACTTACATATGAGATTGTAAGTGTTATTGTGGTATTGTCAAACATCAAAAAGGGGGAGATTGTTGGTGCAATATCCCTCAGGTCAAGGTTGACCTGGGTAACCAAGCTGAGTCTTGGTTTGGGTTTAGATGTTTGACAATAAGATATTGATTGAAGAAAAGTCAAGTAGGTCAAGGTTGACTGGATACTTGACTGGGAAGTCCTAACTGGGATGTTAGGCAAAATGAAAGTCCTAGTAAGTGAAGCCAGGCAGAAGAAAAGTCCTGGTGAGAGAAAATCCTGGTGAAGTCAGGCAGAAGGAAGTCCTAGTGAGTGAAGCTAGGCAGATGGAAATCCTGGTGAGTGAAGCCAGGTGAAAGTCCTAGTGAGTGAAGCTAGGCAGATGGAAAGTCCTAGTGAGTGAAGCTAGGCAGATGGAAAACCCTAGTGAGTGAAGCTAGGTGAAAGTCCTGGTGAGTGAAGCCAGGCAAGGAAGGAAATCCAGATGGATCAAGGATGATCGGACATCTGGTGTTGGGAAGTCCAAGTAGGTCAAAGGATTGACTGGATACTTGGCAAGGAAGGAAATCCAGATGGATCAAGGATGATCGGACATCTGGTGTTGGGAAGTCCAAGTAGGTCAAAGGATTGCCTGGAAACTTGGCAAGCAAGGAAATCCAGATGGATCAAGGATGATCGGACATCTGGTGTTGGGAAGTCCAAGTAGGTCAAAGGATTGACTGGATACTTGGCAAGGAAGGAAATCCAGATGGATCAAGGATGATCGGACATCTGGTGTTGGGAAGTCCAAGTAGGTCAAAGGATTGACTGGATACTTGGCAAGGAAGGAAGTCCAGATGGGTCAAGGTTGACCGGACATCGGTGGAAGTCAAAGTAGGTCAATGGAGTGACCGGATACTTGCACGACGAGTAAAAGTCCAAGTGGGTCAAAGGATTGACCGGACACTTGGTGAGAGTCTGGCAGGTCAAGGGAGTGACCGGATGCGAGGCATGATGTACCAACAGTCAAGGTTGACCGGATGTTGGTTAGGGAGGTTTGGGACTTGGTTTGGGCAAAAACCAAGTCTTGGATCGATCCGTGGATCGATCGATCGTGGATCGATCGGTGGATCGATCCGATTCTTCCAGTGGTCAGAGCCACGGATCGATCCGTGGATCGATCGAGGTCCCGATCGATCCATCGATCGGGACGATCTTGCCGGCGTGATAGCGGATCGATCCGTGGATCGATCCAGCGCTTCTCGCAGAGCGCTCGAATCGATCCGTGGATCGATTCAGCCTCCGATCGATCGGAACATGAATCGATCGGGATCCGACTTGCGTCGGGTTTAAAGCCGCAGGCGAGCGTGGTCTTCGGCATCTCTTTACGAGCTCTTCTCAGATTCATTCCAGCTCCTCCACAGCTCTCTACAAGCACGTGATCGCCAGTTCTTGAAGGTTCTTGGAGGCTTTCCAAGTCAAGAGGCGGATCTATTGCAAGAGGAAGAAGTTAGGGTTAGGGTTTTTACTGCACATCTTGTAAGCTTTTGCTTAACTTGTATTTCCCTTTCTTCTTCTTGTATTGAGAGTGTTGTAGGGCTTCTCCGCCTTTGGTAGTTACCATGAAGGAGTGTTATTCATAGTGGAGGGTGTGTGCGTTGGTGTGGATCCTTGGATTAGTCACCTCTTGTGAGGTGGATACCAAGTAAAATCCTAGTGTTAGCGTTTTGTGTTTGTTTCTGTATTTTCCGCTGCACATCCAAGAAGAAACAAGCAACACCGAGCAACGAGCACGCGACGAGCTATTCACCCCCCCCTCTAGCTACTTTTGGTCCTAACAACTACGACCACATGCTACACCGGGCGAATGAGTATATAAACGTGGAAGAGGCGGAGGCTGCCCGACGGAAGGGAACTCATGCCGAACGTCCGACCCATGCCGAACGGAAGCAGCCCGCTGCCCATCAGCCACCAAGAGGACCAAGAGTTGAGGCATCCCGGGCACATCATGCGAAGTCCCCGGTGGTCCAAGAGGTAGCGGCCGAGCGGTCAAAGATGAAGAAAAAGAGGGTATGGACCCCAATGTTTTGCTCTTTCCATAATATTGACTCCCACAACACCCGCGACTGTCGGGGCCTGCCTTCAATCACCCATCCCGTACGACGGGGTGGCCCGCGTCGACCGCCTTCGCCCGACCGCCGGCAACGGCATCAAGAGTCCGGTCGGCGAACATATAGGAGATCTCCCGAACAGCGCTTCCCTCCAAGGCATGAAGATCGTTCTCGGTCCAATGAGCGACCTAGGCAGTCCGCTCAGGAAGAGGAGAACAGAAACAACACCTCCCGGGGAGAAATCAATATTATTGCGGGTGGGCAGATCCACAGGGCAAGAAAGGCAAGCGCCCGGCTCGAGAATCCATGAGGTGGGTTGCAGCCAAGAAAAGGCGAGCGGGCCCGAGATCAGTTTCGGGCCCAAGGATCTTGAGGGAGTTGAAGTGCCGCATGATGATGCCCTTATCATCAAAGCGGTGATAGCCAACTACACCATCCACCGTATCTTCATTGATACTGGCAGCTCGGTCAACATCATCTTCAGAAAGGCCTTTGATCAACTACAAATTGATCAAGCCGAGCTGCTGCCCATGACAACCCCCCTCTACGGGTTTACGGGCAACGAGGTTCTCCCGGTCGGACAGGTCCGGCTATCTCCTTAGGGGAAGAACCGCTCGGGAGAACGAGGACAACAAACCGTGGTGGTCGACTCCTTCATCCTACAATGTGATCTTGGGCGGCCGGCGTTAAGCGGTCCACATTGCGTCGACGCGTTCTACCGAAGATCAAATTCGGTCGAGGACAAAATCGGTGAAATACGAGGAGATGGCCGCTCGGAAATGCTATGTGGAAATGGTCCGAGCCGAATCCAACGAAAGGCTCCACGGATCGAGGTACACGCCATAACCGAGAAACCTCCGCTTTAATTTATGATGAAAAGGAGGAGGTCCGGATCCATCCGAGCCGATCGGAGGCTACAACCTTTATTGCCGCCGACCGGAGGACAGAAAGAAGAAGTGGTCAAATGCCTCGGATGAATCATGGCGTCTTCGCTGGTCGACGCATGAGCTGCCCGGTGTCTCCCCAGCATAGCCCAACATTAGCTTCACGTCCGGCCAGACGCTCAGGAAGAGAGATTTCAGTGCCGAATAGAATATTATCATTAGGGCGGAGGTAGAGAAGCTCTTAGAGGCCGGCCACATACGGGAGGTTCAATTCCCAAGTTGGTTAGCAAATGTGGTGCTGAGTTCCAAGCCTGGCAACAAATGGAGGGTGTGCATCGACTTGAGATCTGAACAAAACTTGCCCGAAGGATTTCTACCCTCCGTCCCGAATCGACCAGATTGTAGATTCTACCGCTGGATGCGAGCTTATATGTATGCTGGACGCCTACCAAGGCTATCATCAAGTGCCACTCGCCCAGGAGGATCAAGACAAAGTTAGCTTCGTTACGGCGGACGGCACGTATTGCTATCTGGTGATGCCGTTCGGGCTGAAGAATGCCGGAGCAACATATCAAAGATTGATGAATAAGGTCTTCCGCGAGCAAATCGGACACAACCTGGAGGTCTATGTAGATGACATCCTCATCAAATCCTTCCGAGCAGCCACTTTATGCAAAGATATGGAAGAAACCTTCCGTACACTTAGAAAATATGGGGTCAAGCTAAATCCTCATAAGTGTTTGTTCGGCGCCAAAGGAGGACGTTTCTTGGGCTATATTGTGACCGAACAGGGTATTGAAGCTAATCCTAGCAAGGTGAAGGCTCTTCAGGACATGCTACCGCCCAGAAACACAAGGGAAGTACAGAGGCTGACCGGTCGGATTACAGCGCTATCACGCTTCATCTCCAAGACTGCCGACCGGAGCCTTCCGTTCTTCAAAATCCTCCGCAAAGCTACAAAGTTCCAATGGAATGAAGACTGCGATCGGGCTTTTGAAGAATTGAAGACGTACTTAAACTCCCTACCTGTGCTGGCCAAGCCAGCTGTCGGCGAACCGTTGTACATTTATTTATCCTCAACCGAGCAGGCAGTGGGATCAGCGTTAGTTCGGTCGGGAAGTGAGGAGCAACCTGTATATTTCCTTAGTCATATCTTGAAAGATGTTGAAACCCGCTACACCGGACTCGAGAAGTTGGCCTTTGCTCTGATCCTAGCCGCTCGGAGACTTCGTCCTTATTTTCTGGCGCACACGATTATCGTCAAGACCAATAGCCCGTTGGGACGAGTGCTTTTAAATCCGAAGCTTCCGGACGGCTCATCAAATGGACAACCGAGCTAAGCGATTTGATATCCAATATCAGCCCTTTCAGCTATCAAGGCACAAGCCTTAGTCGATTTTGTGACTGAGGTGCAGAACCCGAACCGGAGGTAATGGAAAGTGTTCGTGGATGGATCGTCCACTAGACACGGAGCGGAATTGGCATAGTTTTGTGTCCCCACGAGAAGACAGATCCAGCTCTCCGTCCGGCTAGATTACCGAGCGACCAACAACGAGGCGATATGAAGCCCTTATTGCTGGATTGCAGGCCGCTCGGCACGTTGGAGCCGTCCGGGTCATCCTCTATTCAGATTCCCAGTTGGCTGCTCAGCAAATCTCAGGGATTTTCGAGATAAATAGTACAAGGCTCAAGCTCTACGTGGAGGCTATTGAAAAACTTAAGCTCAACTTTAGGGAGGTGATTATTCAGAAGATCCCCCGGGCGGAGAATCAAGTGGCGGATGAATTGGCCAAGCTGGCAAGCGCATTATCCCCGGTCGGCTATCAGAAGCCGATCGAGCAAGTATCTTTAGTAGCACATGTCGATCGGATGGAGGGCATCACATACCCGAGCAACTGGAGGACAACTATTGTGGAGTTTTTGCGCTCGGGAGTTACCCCCTCCGACCTGGAAGAAGCTCATTTGCTGAAGCGAAGGGCTAGTCGGTTCACCCTCGTAGGAGATCAACTCTACAAGAAGGCCTTCTCCCGTCCGCTCCTAAAATGCGTCAGCTGGGAAGATGCCGAGTACATCCTTCGAGAAGTGCACCAAGGTTCGTGCGGTGGACATCCAGGCAGACGGTCGTTAACCAGGAAGATTTTGCTAGCTGGGTATTTTTGGCCAACACTTCAAAAGGATGCCGCCCGGACCGTTGCAAATTGTCTATCCTGTCAGAAGTATCACAGCATGTCCCACCGACCGGCAGAGGAGATGAAAGCATCAACTGTGGCCTGCCCGTTCGACCAATGGGGGATGGACATCGTGGGACCCTTCCCCATGGCTACCGGGCAGTGGAAGTTCTTATTGGTGGCGGTCGACTACTTCTCAAAATGGGTAGAAGCTGAGCCACTTGCAAAAATATCCGAGCAGATGGTTAAAAAGTTCATATGGCAAAATATCATCTGCCGCTTTGGCATCCCAAGACGACTCGTCTCCGACAACGGACGTCAATTCACTGGAAAGCTACTCGGGAAGTGGTGCGAAAGTTATGGCATCGAGCAGCACTTTACATCGGTGGCATACCCTCAAAGTAACGGTCAAGCCGAAGTAACCAACCGAGAGATTCTCAGAATTTTACGGGCTCGGCTCGACCATGAAGGAGGCAGCTGGGTAGACGAGCTGCCGGGTGTCCTATGGGCTCTCCGCACGACGCCAAAGGAGGGAACGGGCATCACTCCATTTCACTTGGTATATGGAGGCGAAGCAGTTATCCCGATTGAAGTTGGGGTGAAGTCCATTCGGGTACAAAATTATGATGAAAATAACGTCGAACGGAGGAACATGGAGCTAGACTTCGTCGAAGAGGAAAGAGCTAAAGCGTCCGTCCGGCTGATGGCGTACCGGCAACGTATGAAACAGAACTACAACCGGCGCGTGATCCCCAGAGCCTTTCAAGTAGGCGACCTAATTTGGAAGAAAGTCAAGCCAGTCGGAGATGTCGGCAAGTTGGAAGCTCCCTGGGCAGGACCCTTTGAAGTGGTCGAGAAGCTCCGTTCGGGCGCTTATTACCTCAAGGATGCGGAAGGTCGGATGCTGGATCGACCATGGAGTGCAAATCACCTTCAGCCATATAGAGCTGTGTGAGAGGTGCACTTTTGCTCTATTTTGTGTAAATTCAAAATAGCTGTACTCCTTTTATCGCAGGAAACAAATTATTCCCAAGGCATTCTGTGTTCATAGCCGAACGGTTAGTTCTCCGAAGGCCCCGTGCCACTCGGCCGGAGGTAAATTATCGGAGCCAAGCGCTCGACGACGAAGGCCCTGAGCTGCTCAGCCGGAGGTATATTGTACGAGCCAAAGGCTCAATTCCGAAGACCCTGTGCCGTTCGGCCAGGTAAACATTCAAATTAGGCTTAAAAGCCCGACGAGCTCCGTCGTTAAAGATCGAGAGCCGCGCCGACCGGCTATAAATATCCGCGCCGACGAGCTCCGTCGTTAAAGATCGAGAGCCGCGCCGACCGGCTATAAATATCCGCGCCGACGAGCTCCGTCGTTAAAGATCGAGAGCCGCACCGACCGGCTATAAATATCCGCGCCGACGAGCTCCGTCGTTAAAGATCGAGAGCCGCCGACCGGCTATAAATATCCGCTACCGACGAGCTCCGTCGTTAAGGATCGAGTCGCGCCGGCTATAAATATCCGCCCCGAGCTCCGGACGTTAAAGATCGAGAGCCGCCGACCGGCTATAAATCCGTCTACCGACGAGCTCCGTCGTTAAAGATCGAGAGCCGCGCCGACCGGCTATAAATATTCGCGCCGTCGAGCTCCAACGTTAAAGATCGAGAGCCGCGCCTATCGGCTATAAATATCCGCGCCGACGAGCTCCGTCGTTAAAGATCGAGAGCCACGCCGACCGGCTATAAATATCCGCGCCGTCGAGCTCCGACGTTAAAGATCGAGAGCCGAGCCGACCGGCTATAAATATCCGCGCCGTCGAGCTCCGACGTTAAAGATCGAGAGTCACGCCGACCGGCTATAAATATCCGCGCCGACGAGCTCCGTCGTTAAAGATCGAGAGCCGCGCCGACCGGCTATAAATATCCGCGCCGACGAGCTCCGTCGTTAAAGATCGAGAGCCGCGCCGACCGGCTATAAACCCTCCGAGCGGAAGACCGTCTAGCCCAGACGTTAAACTGTAGAGACGAGCCGACGTCTATAAAAATCGAGCGGAAAACCGACAATCACCATCGTTAAAAATCGAGTCGGTCCGGCGACTATAAATACCCCGGGCGGACGAACGAATATCAGAGGATTAGTATTAAAACCTTTAGGCCCGCTCGGGCGTTGGTCCTTCGATACTTGGCGTGTGTTGACTTCACACAGGCTAGATACGTGCAGAGCGAGTAGGCCCTCCCGCTCGGAATTTGTTTAATGGGTTAAGCTGATTGGCCACGTGACGGAGAACACTTGGAGCATGACTGACTTTAAGCATAAACGTTAAGCAAACAGAAGAATATTATGGATAATGATCAGAAAGATGCAAGCAAAGACATAATTGCATTAAAGGGAAAGCATGCCGTACGGCAAGTACAAAAAGTTACGCTGGGCGTAAGAAACGCAAAAACAAGATAGAGACGAGGAACACTCTTCACTCGGGGTCTTCGAAGTTGAAGAAACCGTCCGGAATGTCGTCTATCATGGCCGCCAGATCGGAGGCGGGAATGTGCATTCCCGCCGGGAGGTGGCCACCCTTCTTCAAGTACGCCATGGTGACCTTGACCGCCTCGGCGAAAGTTGAGGAGACGTTGCCACCGAACTTTTCGCCAAACCGCTCCGAGCGGAGGTATTCTTGGCGCGCTGCTGCTAGGCGACTCGGCTCTCCCTCCTTATATTTTCTGAGCGCCGCCCGGGAGGCAATTAGTGAATCTTGGAGAACTTTCTGGTCCACCTCCGCTTTAGTGCGTTCAGCTGATCGCCCATCCCGTTCGGCAGTTAATTGGGCTTCCAGGTCCTTAGATTGTTGATCTAGGGCTCGGACTTCAACTTTCATCTTGTCCAGATCAGCGATCGCCCACTTCTTCCGGCTACTGGCGCGCTTCACGTCTGCGTCGCGTTTCTTCACCAAGCCTTCAAGTCGAGCCACCTCTATAGCCAGGTCGGCGGCCTTCTTCTGTTCGGCCTCACGGGCTTGTTTCTCCCGCTCGGCCGATGGACCCCCCGAGACTTGGAGCTTTTCCATGAGACCCTCCAGCTCGGCCAGCCGATGGCTAGTGGCGATTTGCTCCGCCCAATGCTGTAAGTGAAATAATAAAATCATGAACCGAACAGTAGCATGGCGCAGGAAGAAAAATGAACCTACCTGAGTGGCCTGCTGCATGTGGTTATCGCCGAGCTGCTTGGGCGTCATGAGGGCCACTCGAATCTGGGCGTCCTCGAAAAGTTTGGCGAGCGGACCCGTCAAGGTTATTTCATGAACGGGGCTTGATGGCCGATCGGCAAACAATAAATATTCCTCCGATGGGAATCGAAGGGTAGCCTTGATGGTCGGGTGGCCGGCCGGCACTTCCTCAGCCGCAGTCACCTGGCCCGAGGACTCCCCTATGGTTGAAGTTTCGCCCAACCGTCGTAAGCGACGACGAGTCCGTGGAGGAGAGCCAGAGGACTGGGCGGTGGGCGAGGCCACGGGGGTCCTGATCTGCGACGGCGTGCGATCTGGAGAAGCGATCTCGATCGGCGCCTGTGGTTCGCCCTCTGGGGTCGGCGGAAGGCTGGAGTCCCTTCGACGTTTCCGCCGAACTTCCAGTAGTGAATCCCCGGCCTGGGGGACTCGAGCAGAGGAAACAGGATCCGCCTCAACCTCTGTTGAAGCGGATTGGGTAACTTCTATTTCGGGGGCGGCCCCCCTCGCCGGGCGGCTGGGGATAAGACCCCGCTCGGCGAGTTCTTTTTTGGTGGCCGCCTCAATTTCCACGGCCTTCAATTTCAGATGATCGGTAGCCTTGGAGCGCCACATGACTTCAGCTGCAGTGGAAGAAATTAAAATCAGTTAGACAAAAAAGGCGAAGGGAGTAAAGAGTCCTTACCCATGCGGTAGGGAAGATTGGCCCGAACGGGAGATAATCCAAAAATGTACAACACCCCCTTAAGAAGCAACTGGTCGATTTTGTACCGCTGACCGGACAAGCGGTTTGCCGCATGAAGGTAGGCTGGATTGCTTCTGAATTTGCCGAGCTCCGGCTGGGTCGGCACAGCGGTCTGCCATTTGGTTCGGAATGCGGGCCGCTCGGGAAGACGTATATAGAAGAAGAACTCCTTCCAGTGCTTGTTGGAGGTCGGCATGTTCTCAAAAAATTTGAAGCCTATTCTACTTTGGAAAATAAAAGTACCCAACTCGGATTGTTTGGGGTAGAAGAAGTAGTGGAATATTTTGGGGTCAAGTGGGATACTGTGCAGCCTAAAGAGGACGACCATCCCGCTCAGTAGCCTAAAGGAATTCGGCACAAGTTGGCCGAGCGGGATGCGGAAATAATTACAAACTTTCAAAATAAATGGATGGGCAGGAAATCTAAGGCCGCCCTGAAATTGGTCCAGAAAAAAACAAATAGTACCGATCGGCGGGTTATGGGGCCGATCGGTCGGGGCGGCTACAACTATTTCATGGTCGTTCGGGATCCCATAGGTCCTAACAACGCGCCGGGCGCGCTCCTCATCGAACCTACTCTCCATATTCATATACCACGGACCGTGAACCTCGGTAGCGGGTGCAGAAGTGCTCGCCATGACTAAAGAAGGGAAGGAAGCCTAGCAATACTCGGAAACAAGGGGACGAGAGAAGAGAAGAAGCTTACTGAGGGAAGATCAAAGGAAAGAATCCCCAGGAACTCGAAAACCGCCGGAAAGCAAGCACTGGGAGTCGCCGGAGTAAGCCAGCAGCAGGCAGCTTCGACAGAGGACGCGCGATGAGACGGAGAGTGCGGCGTAAAGGCCAGGACGAGGGCTTTATACGAACGAGACCGCTCAGCCTCGTCCGTCGGATGCAGGGCACAAGAGACGAGGTCATCATCTAGCCGTCCATTTCAAAACAAAGGGCGTCCCATCGTACGGAGCGTCACCGCCACTAGAGACGAGCCACGTGGCGCTCTGTCACCAAGCGCAATTAATGCGCCCATACCGCGCATGCTTCGGCTTAATGAAAAAGACTTGCACGATTTTCAAGAGGATTTAGACAAGCAAACATCCACATTGGGCGCCAAAGCATACCAAGCGAAGAGCCGAGCGGCTAAATTTGGTATGAGGGCCGAACGGCTCAAGGGATATCAGCAGCAGCGGTAAGGCGACGACCGCCCGCTCGGACACACAGTCCAGTCAGTCGGACTCACTGCCTCCTTCGACTAGACTTGAAGGGGAGGCAAATGATCCGGCGGTAAGAATGGGGGACCCACAGATGGGGTCCCGCCCGAGCGGAACCAGAGATTACCCAGCCAAAGGTTTGGGTTTCCGACGCCAAAGCAGAATCGGAGTCGAGTGGCCGAGCGGAGGTGCCCGCTCGGCCGAGGACAGAATGGCCGAGCGGAGGTGTCCGCTCGGCCGGAATCGTGGCGAGGGAACAGTGGTTAGCCGAGCGGCCTATTCGCTCGGCTCGGGATATGGTATGTCAGCAAAGGCATGATGATTAGACTGTACGCAAGATGGCACTATTAAAGGCCCCACCATCACGTCACGGAGAGGTTGATACAGTAGCAGTATGGTCTTATGGATGCCCTTCTGACAGGCTCACACCTAGGTATGGTCGAAAGCAGGTGATTGCTTCGATTGGTGTGCCCAGGCTCCTTCGAGAGGTCTATATAAGGCCTCCACTTCTTCAACCGGAGGTACACACACACACACACACACACAAGTCTCGCATATTCAGAGCCACATACTTTCTTATTCCTTCGCCTGACTTGAGCGTCGGAGGGCCGTCGCCGGGGAACCCCCTCCGGCTCGGTTTTGTTGCAGGTTCGCCGGAGCATTCGAGGATCCAGCAGGGAGCGCCACATCCCCAACGTCCATTGACTCCTGGTTCGGACAGGATCACTCCAATAACCAAGAAGGCCTAGTGCCTCGCCACGACCTAGAAGCTAAAATATTGAAAGAAAATGTTTAATTAACTTTCTGAAAAAGCATTAAACAAGAATTAAATAATGCTTTGAAAGTTTTTATCAAATATTTGTTAAAATAAACAAAAATTCCTTAAAAAATTTTTCTTGAAAATTCTAACTTAGAAATTATTTTTTATTTTTAGAATTTTTTTTCCTAGAAAAATCCTAAATAACTTCATTTGACTTAGAAATTTTTCAGTTTAGACTTAAAAATTTGTTTTATAAAGTTCATTCTTGCTTAGAATTTTTTTTTAATTCAACTTGAATTTTTTTTTCAAAAATTCATTTTTACTTAGGAAATTTTTCTAAAGACCCCATTTTTGCTGTGATCAAAGGGGAAGAGAAAAGTACAAGTTTAGGGGAGTTAGGAAAATTGAAATTTAATATTTTTCTAAAATGTGTTATAATTTTTATTTATTGCAAATCTATGCTTACAAATGTTAGTTTAGTAATTTCCTTTAAAAATTACTATTTATGTCTTTTTAACCATAACTTGAACTTGGGTTGATGCACATCAAAAAGGGGGAGATTGTTGAACCCCGTGGTAGTTTTGATGTGATCAACCAAGTTAGTTAGGTCCTGCTGTGTTTGATCCCTGCGTCTGAGTGTGCAGGAGCTTAGGAACACAGGAAGTCGAGCGGAAGACGTAGCTAGCGAGAAGGACGGCACGGGAAGGGAGCCAACGGGCTCGGTGCGTCTGAAGGACGAGAGAGCTGCGGAAGAGTACTCCGGTGGGCGTGAAGAGCGTGTGCGGCGTTCGAGAGACGTTAAGACGGGACGGAAGACTGCTCGAGGAGAAGGCCGGGAATTGGGTTCGGGTGAGCCCTATTCCGGTTGGCCGCAATCACCCAAAAGAACGGAGCGTCGGAAGCTGAAGAAAACAAGCTGGAGATGAGGCTACCAGTTTGGAGGCGCCTCCAGCAGGATTGGAGGCGCCCTTGAAGGCGCCTTCAACCCTGTTGAAGGCGCCCTCAACAGGTCAGTTTTGACCGTTTGCGTGTGGATAAAGTTTTATCCGCTGATCGAGTTGGAGGCGCCTTGAACCTTGTTGGAGGCGCCTTGGACCCTCGGGATAGACTTTCCAGGAGTTATAAAAAGGCCCCTGAGCTAGGAATTCAACAACAACTCAAGCAATCAATCTGTAAGCAATTCCTAGCAGTAGTTCTGAGCAATTAGAGTGTAAAAGGCTTCTCCGCCTTCAGAGAAGGAGAATTTTTCTTAGTGCGCTTTTCACTGCCCTGGATTAACAACCTCCTTGGTTGTAACCAGGTTAAATTTCTGTTTCTATTTTTATTTTCTGTCTTTATTATTTTACTATTGTATTTATTCTGAGTTGAAATCTGAGGAGGGTAGTTTCATTTTTGTTTACAGCAATTCACCCCCCTCTTGCCGGTCTCCGCTGCACCAACAGACTTTTAGTCCGGTCTCTCTGCTCCGGTGCTGCTCGCCTCGGTCCGGGTCTTCCTCTTTGGCACCGCTCGCTTGGATGATTTCGGCCAACCGAAATAAGACTCACCTGAACCTAATTTCGACCTTCTCGAGCAACCTTCCGCTCCGGCTTCTCGTCCCTCGAAAATGTCACGTGCCTCCTCGTTCGCCCGCGTACTCTCCCACAGCGCCTCGTACCTCAGACGCACCGAGCCCGTCGACTCCCTCCCGTACCGTCCTTCTCGCTAGCTGCGTCTTTTGCTCGACTCCCTGTATTCCTAAGCTCCTATACACTTAGACATAAGGTTAAAAATATGACATGACTTAACTTAACTTGTTGATCACATCAAAATAACCTTGGGGTTCCAACAATCTTTCATTTTTTGATGTAAGCAACCCAAGTTAAGTTAGGGTAAATAGACATAAAAAGAAATAACTAATATTGCAATAAAGTACAAAAAAGATAGAGAAATTATAGGAAAAAATTGGTCTACCTCCCCCTAGACATATAATTTTCCGTTTCCCCCTTTGATCACATAAAAAATGAGGTCCCGAGAAAAATCTAAGGGTTAAAACTTAGAAAAATTTAAAAATAATTTCAATGATTTTACTTAAAAATTTGCAATAATTTTCAACAATGTTTCTAAGTTTTTTTAAAAAAATTCTAAGTTAGAAAATTTGCAAAAGAAGTATTTTTGAAAAAAAAAATTCTAACTTTAATCTTTGAATATTTTCTAAGTAAAACTCTAGGTAAGAAAATTTTCTGAGTAAAAAGATATTTAAGCAACAATTTCTAATTTTCAGAAGAAATTTTAAGTTAGGAAAAAATAATTTTTGAGATTTTTTCTAAATAAAAATGTTAGGTAAGAAAATTTTTCTAAGTATAAAAATATTTTTGAAAGATTTCCAAAAAAAATATTTGAATTTATTTTAAAGAATTATTAAAATTTTAATCTTAATGTTTTATCAGAAAGTTAATTAAACATTTTATTTCAATATTTTAACTTCCAGATAGTGGCGAGACACTAGGCCTTTTTGGTTATTGGAACAATAACCACTTTCTTAGATAAAACCTCATAAAGAAATTTATTGTCTAATTTTCTCGCTGAAAGCTCTAAATCTAATAGTTCAAGTTCACGTTAAACAGGATTTGGAACCCAATACAGGTTCCAACCTACTGGATTGACTAAAAATTTCTTAGGGACATACTTTTTTAGATATTCCTTGCCCCTTGTGGTATCTAAAATACCAATTTAGATTATTAAATTTTCTAACATTTGTATTAGATGAGCATGCACGGGTTTTCAAGTTATTTACTTGTATTTTTAAATTATCATTTTCTAATTTTAAGTTGTCTAACTCCTCTAAAGGGCAAGATTTAGCAAGTAATACTTTTAAATTTTTAATTTCTTTTTCTAACTTACAGCAATCCTTGGTTAACAGTTTAATAAACTTAAATAATTTATCGGGAGGAAGATATCGTACCTGACTTACCTTGTCGATCTCGTTGTCTGTGTCTCCCCCTGAATTACTGCTATCTTCCGACGTGGCTCCCCCTTCATCGATGCTCTTGATGCTCATTTCTGAAGAGCTTGACTCGCAGTCGTCGTCTTGATGACTTGCCATTAGTGCAAGTCCGGAGAAGGCCTCGACTTCTGATTCGGACGACGTATCATCCCATGTCACTTTTGAGGCCTCGCATTTTTGAACAGACTTCTTACCTTTGTCATTGTCTTTATTCCTCAGCTTGGGGCAGTTGTCCTTGACGTGTCTTTCTTCGTTGCAGTGGTAGTAGCGGATTGCCCTTTTCTTTCTACCCTGCGAATGGTTAGGATTTTTAGATTTACAAAGTTTTTTGAAACGTCTTACCATCATAACCATTTCCTCATCGTCGAGAGAGGACTCTGACTCAGGTTCGTCTCTCGATGCTTTGAAAGCGACGTTGTGCTTGGGCTCCTTCGTACCTGCACATCTTGATTCGTGCACTTCAAATGTCGAGAATAATTCTTCTAAGGTAATTTTTTTTCTAAATCTTTAGAAATATAAAAGACATCTCCTAGTGATGCCCATTTCGTATTTCTAGGAAAAGAATTTAGTGCGTACTTGAGCAAATCTCGGTTACTTACCTTTTCTCCGAGATTCGAAAATTCGGTGATAAGCTCTTTGACTCTCGAGTGCAGATACGTAGTTGTTTCGTCTTCTCCAAGTCACAGGTTGGTGAGCTGGTTGTGAAGTAGATCTCATCTTGCGAGCTTGACTTCGGACGCCCCTTTGTGTAGCTCAAGGAACTTCTCCCAAAGTTCCTTCATGGAGTCGTAGTTGCTGATTCGGTTGACTTCTTGTGACGGAAGAACGTTCAGCAGATAGTACTCTACTTTGCCACTTGCCACGTAGTCGGCCTGCTCCTTTTTTGTCCACTAATACTTCTCTTTTCCATCTGGTGCTACAAAACTGAATTCCATAATTAATAATAAATCAAAATCGGTTTCAAAAAAATACTTGTATTCGCTTTTTCCAGGTAGCGAATTTCCCTTCAAATTTTGGCGGGTAGATGCTTGGTCCGACCATTAGTTCGGTGCTTCATTCGGCGGTTAGTCCTCCTGAAGCGCTCTTGCTCTGATACTACTTGTTAGATCGCGGCGGCCGACTAGAAGGGGGTTGAAAAGCCTGCAAACAAAAAGCAAACCCTTCTCAAACTTTCAACAGAGCACTTGCATAAAATAGAAAAGCAATAAATTAAAACAGAAAAGAAGAGGCACAAGATGTTTACTTGGTTACAACCGGGGAGGTTGTTAATCCAAGGAGTGGAACACACTAGAATATCTCCTTCAGGCGGAGAAGCCTTTTATAGCAATGAAAACACAAAAAGAAAGAAGCTAAACTCTAAAGGATGCACACAAGTGTTGGAATTACAATTCTTGAGTTGATATGAAGCTTCTGAACCAAGGCTATATTTATAGCCTTGGTCAAGGCGCCTGGAAGGGGTCCAGGCGCCTGGGAGAGGTCTAGGCGCCTGTAAGGGGTCCAGGCGCTTGGGAGAGGTCCAGGCGCCTGGGAGGGGTCCAGGCGACTGGGAGGGGATACACTTTTATCCCCTTCGCAACGGATCGCGTTTGACGCGGTCCTGGTCAAATCTCAATTCTGGGCGCCCGGAATGGCTCCGAGCGCCCGGACCACTAAAGTCGACAGGGTTGACTTTTGGTCTAGTCCCTCTACTCTGGTGCTGCTCGCCTCGGTCCAGGTCTTCCGCTCCGGCTTCGCTCACTTGGGTGATTTCGGCCAATCGAAATAAGGCTCACCCGAACCTAATTTCGGCCTTCTCGAGCAACCTTTCGCTCCGACTTCTCGTCCCTCAGAAATGTCGCGTGCCTCCTTCTCGTCCGCCTGCGTACTCTTCCGCAGTGCCTCATACCTCAGATGTACCGAGCCCGTCGGCTCCCTCCCGTGCTGTCCTTCTTGCTAGCTGCATCTTTTGCTCGACTCCCTGTGCTCCTAAGCTCCTGCACACTTAGACATAAGGTTAAAAACATGACAGGACCTAACTTAACTTGTTGATCACATCAAAATAACCTTGTGGTTCCAACAGCTTATTGCATAGAAAATCACCTGTGACGAAAAGGAGACGGTGAGCGCGAGGAAGATGATGAGGGGAAGAGAAAAAGACGAGGGCTTAAAAACCTAGACAGCGGCCGCTCTAAGTCGTTCTATTAAGAACTTTGAAAAATGGGAGTTCATCGTAGCCGTTGAATTCAAAAAGGTGGCAATCACATCAATCTCAAACAACCGTCTGTCACATCACACATGCAGCGACATGTAGAGGTGACACGTGGCATTCTGTTACAGGTGGAATTAATAATGAGGCAGAAAGTATGATTACAGGGCATGACTGAGAGTGCTCTGCATTAATGGCTGAAGATTTGAATGATTCTAGAGAAAATTGGCTAAGTATCACACATGACAGAGCCAAACAACGGCTATAAAATCAAATGTCTATGTTGTCAGCAACCAAACGACGACTATAAAATCTAATGTCTTAGCCATCAACAACCGAATGGCGGTTATAAAACCCAATTGCTTCGCCACCCGCAGCCGAACAACAGCTATAAAATCGTGTGAGGACGTCAGCAAAGTCTATGGGAGGCCTTGAGTGGCAGAGCGCCTAATTAGGGAGAGAGGCGCAGGAAAATACTAATGGTCCATTCAGTCGGACTTCCAACCTCCTTCGACTAGACTTGAAGGGGAGGCTTATGATCCGGTAAAGATGAGGATCCCACCAAAGATAGGTCAAAGTAGGAAGACCGGCTGACATGGAAGACAAAGTCAAGTGGGATAGCCAAGTTGGCCAGTGGACCGGGTATTGCCAAGAGGACCGGGGTTTTGCTGAGTGGATGGTACTAGCTCAGGAGACAAGTACGTCGAGCTCTCCCTGGCCGGATAAAATTTCCCTCCGACAACAAAGAGAGCTAAGCAGTAGGTGGTCTCACCGACTGGGCTTCGTGTCCGATTAGAGGGGGATAACTGACAAGGGTCAGGAAGCAAGGAAAGAGATGGGCCGGTAGGCATTAAGGATACTGCCGAGTGGAGACAGCCCAACTGAGCGGACTCCGGTCGGCTGCGCATGACCCCATCAAATATCTTATCATATCTTTTTAGGAATTTGTGCCGCTGATAGCAAGACATGTCCAACAGTCAATCATACTTTAAAAACTTCATGGCTGTCACATCAGAAAACTGCATGGTTGCTTAAGGAATAATGTCAGATACACTTTTTTACTTGTCTTTTCCTACGATACCTAGGAAAATGTGCCCATGATTTAGGATGTGTGCATGAGCACTACAGTGATGCTATAAAAGGAAGTTCCTATCTACAGGGAGAGATATGCGCAACTTCACTTTCTACATCTCTTAACTATAGTTCTCCATTTATTGAGATCATCGGAGACTGATTTGAGAGTCGGAGGACCAATGCCAGGAACCCCTTCTCGGACCAGCACTGATGCTTTTGTATTTCAGGATTACGTGTAATCTTCGTCACGTCAAGTTTGAAGCCACACCCCCAATTTATCATTTTCACCATTTTTAGACAGATCAAAAGTCATGACAGGGATCAAGATTTTGTTAGTAACTAGAGCAATCATAAAATTAGGATGAATGTACTAGGGGTATTATTACACTAACATAGAAAATATCTAAAAATATATTCCTTTTTAATCGAGACATAACGCCTACTGTAAAAAGCATTAACATTGGAGGATTTACACGTGTGCATCCGTCCTGATAATCAAACCTTATTCCACGGGATTGATTATATGGTATATAAAAGAACACGCCTTTTACAAGGGTGCATCATACCATGATTAGGTCGTCTCATTATAGTTCTGAAATTTGAAATTCAAATACAATATATTATGTAAGATTTTCTCTCTAACGGATAATCAACCAGAAAATGTTGGTTGTTAGGATGTACTTCTATATGTATTTCTTTGAATTTATCTAGATGATCAATAGAAATTTTTATAAGATCAAATCAATCATCCTATTAATCGAGTCAAAAGCTTGGATATTTAATGTCAACTTAAAAAACTAATAATAATCATAAAAAGAACAATAATGGGACTGGGCTTTGAAGGTGATTCAGCTTGGCCCATTTAAGACACATGGACGATACCGAAGCGCTTGTAAACAAAAAAAACAATTATAAATGGAAATACAACACAAAAGAAAATATGCATTGTCAGAAGTGGGATTTGAACCCACGCCCTCGTTAGAGGACCAGAACTTGAGTCTGGCGCCTTAGACCACTCGGCCATCCTGACTGAAGCATTCAAATCGTTTTACATTTACATAATAAAATAAATATTTATCAGAACCTTCACCAACACGAGAGGAAATAGAGGTTGCATATAGAGATTTCATCAATCATCGAGCACGTGACGTAGCTAGCTTCTTTCCCCTCACTCCATCTTTAGTTGTTATAAATGTACATAGGAAGTAAACTGGTGGAAAATGGAAGTCATTGTTGCTTCAAGTGTATATAATACTTGCCTTTTACTCATCAAACTATTCCTTTTTCTTATATTCTCTTTGAGAATTGAGAGTCAGTCACTTTCATAATTGGTAGGCAAAAGGCAAAAGCTTAATGATAGTGTGCTACTTGGACTATCATATGAACAATGACCTGAGATTATTCATCTAAAACATAAAATTAAATATTCACATTTTTTTTTCCTTTGATAAATTATCATCCAGCAAACAAACCTTAAATACTCCTACCCAGAAACATACCTTAGCAAGCGAAGCACCGGCGCCACTGCTGCAGTATGGCACGCGTTACAAAACACCGTTTGATTTGGAATACTGACATCCCTGCTCACAGTGAGCTGGCCAGGCAGGCCATCTCGCGCCTCGTTTTTGGCCGCACGATCTCGATCGGACGGACTAAATAACTTTCTATTCTCCTGTCAAGGTGGCACTTTTCGTTTACAACCCTAAAACTTCTGAAATCGCGAAACGGGCAATGGAATAACCGAATCAGAGCGTCGGTAAAAATACCGGATGATGATAATAAAAAAAGGAGGGTGTCTTGGGAATTTCGAGAAATGTCAGTGGGTTTTATTTGCGTGTCGCTCGTGCTTATTTATGTCATTTTTCTTCGCGTCTCTTGTCTCATCTCTTCCGTCTCCTCCCCATCGTCGATCGTACTGCCAAAAGTAGAAAGTTTCGGCAGGCATTTAGGATTGCGGGGAACCCTAATATCCATCGAATTGGAACGCATTCTCCGTGGTATGTCTATTGGCTGGCGGTGTGGGATTCCATCCGTAGCCGTTTCAGCTCATCAGTAGCTGTATCTTGCGGCTGGCACATCTGTGTTGCCTTTCTTGGTGAAATTTCTCTGAAGGTTTAGCGTTATTTGGGGCTACATTGTGTTACATTCCTATTTGAGTGATCTTTTTTCGGAATTTCTTGTCGTTCTTGGCATTGAAAAGGTCGGATTTCCTGCTAGATATATTGCGGTTTGCTGAGCGCAAGAGTTCTTCCGAGAGGGGGACTTTTGTGCCATTATTTAATAACTCATATCTCAGAAGCACTCTCATTGTTGAAGTTTGATTCAATCTCGGCTGTGCCATAGTCTTCGGTATGCTCCAGGTATTCTAGCAGCTTTTAATCTCAGATTCTCAGTTCATGTGAATGCGGTGAGAAAATGATTCTATTTTGTAAAAAGTTGGAGTCTTTCTTGAGGAGGAATCATATTCCTTTGTTGAAGGCAATTTGATCTTGCTCTGAACATGCTTTTGGTTCTTATCTCCTCTGTGCTTTAGTTCTAGATGACAGATGGGAAAGTAAGCTCTCCGGATACTGGGTTTATTTAGATCCTTCCTGTAGTTCAACAAATCTTGATTTTGATATTGAATCTCTGTTTCTGATTGGTGATTCTTTCTAAAGAACCTTCCAGATCCATGGAGTTCATTCACCAATACATGATTCCCCTAGTGCTTCTCAGGATGTTATTCACAAGCCAGTATGAAGCCCAGTCAACAGGTTCATCTACAGGTGAAGCGAGAACGTTAGATACTCTCCTTCAGGACTATGCTTACCGTGCACTTGTTCATCCCCACACCGGAATTGTGTATGATGCTACTGTCCCTAGCAATCTCACTGGCATCAGGATTGCAGCATTAAGGCTTAGAAGTGGGAGCTTGAAAAGGAGAGGATTTGATAACTTGAAGGAATTTGACATCCCACCTAACATTGTTGTTCAGCCTTATGCAGAAAGGTTGGTTCTGGTTTACCAGAATCTTGGCAATTGGTCTTCTTTCTACTACCCTCTTCACGGTTATACCTACTTGACTCCTGTGCTTGGTCTCCTTGCGTATGATGCTGCAAATCTGTCTGCTACTAATTTGTCTGAAATAGATTTTGCAGCTACAAACTTACCTGTATCTATTAATTTCACCAATGTGATCTTTCCCGTGCCAAGTGATTTGACTGCCAAATGTGTGTGGTTTGGTTTAAATGGCTCACCAGATTTCAGAGATTTGGAGTCTGGTAGTGTGTGCACTGCATTTCACCAAGGTCACTTCTCCATTGTGGTTAACTCCAGTGAGATTGCTCTTCCTCCTGGACCAAGTGAAGGTCCAGGGATGTCTCTAAATCCTGTCAAGCCATGGAAGATAATTGTTGCTGTTGTTGGTGGAGTAATTGCTCTAATTCTCTTGGCTTCACTCATATACCTAATGCTCAAGTATAACCAGAATAAAAAGGTGGCAAAGATGGAGCAGCATGCAGATGCAGGAATATCCTTACACACAGCAAGCGTTGGAAATACACAGGTTCATGTGGCTTTTGGCACAAGGACCCAACCAGTCCTTGAGAATGAACTCGTTGCTTAACTACATGGCGAGGAAAATGCTTGATGAGGACTATCATTCAAGTATTTCAAATGTACAGAATGAGCGAAAAACCATCACTGCTGACTGGTCATGTTGAAATTAAATTTCCATGATACGGGTTAGGATCTGCAATCAGCACTTACAAAGTAGACATTGTTTTATCATATTTCTTTTTTTATGTTGAGATCTTCCACTGTTCTCTAGTCATCACCTAACAAGACATTGCCTACTGTCATGTAAAAGGCCATAAGCACAATGAAGAATATGGCAGTTCTTGTTAGCTGTAACTGTTTCAATTTTTTATTTATTTGTTGGTTATGTTATGAGGGATACTGCTAACAACACTAAGATTATTCATCCAGTCTGGTGCGTCCTGGTTTCAGTTACCGGTACATTTTCTGTCATCCTTGAAGCCATTTAAAGTTCACTAAAAGTGTTGATTGTGTCGATAATGTCAAGTTCTGTTTGAACACATAGTAATGTTTCAGTAAAAATTAGTATGATCCATCCAAGTAATTGGACCTCAAGGTATACAAATTCTTTCCCTTGTGGCATGCACTTGGTATGCTACAGATTGATACTGTCAGATTTGAATTATCACTTTGATATACAGGATAGCTATCAGATATGGTCAACTTGTCAGAATTTTATGTGAGATTTGCTCTGCAAGAATATGAATATTGAGGAGACACTTGTTGCTAGCAAGTATATATCAAGTTTCGAGATCACAGAGCTGTTTTGAGATCCACAAATACGACAGAATTATGAGAAGCAAGAAAACATCACTTCGGCTGCTGAGAGGAAACAAAACAAATTAGAGAGGAGGATCGTGTACCTGAGCTGTCCACAGGTAGAACATTAATGTCACGAGATGCATGGCCAAGTCCAAAGGAACAAATAAGTCACTGTGGAACTCGTTTTTCTAGGCGCCTTGTCTTCTTCCTTTATGGCTCAGTGTCTGATTTCGGAGGATTCGATGTTGCAGGCACAAGGCTGATGCATAACTTTGACATCATTAGCACTCGTTAACTGCTTTCAGAAAGAGTCGACGACCCCCACAAAAGAAGCCAATAAGAACACTCCTCGGCTTTAATGACAGGCCGGATCTTCCTCAATTTTCCAATGGAATATAGCTACGTACGTGAGAAAACGCCTCCAGAGTTTCATGAGTATGCATGGCCTTAGAATTTATAAATCCTACTTATTTTAAACACGTGGCGTTCTCAAAACAGAACACACCCTTACATCCGTTGCGTAGACTACTGATATGTGGTTGTTCGAGATCAATTGAAAGGAAATGTGGTCTTCAATTCAGTGCAACTAAAAGCTTCATCTGTTTGTATGATTAAAGTTTCGTTTTCATTGATTGATTAAAACATAGTTATTTTGGAAGAGAGAACTCTTTCAAAAAGAACGGAAGTAATTTTTTATCACGGGGCCGTGATCCTTCCACTCTTATTAAAAATCAACCTCTAGGTTGCCAATGAGTTTGTCTAGATCGTCCGGACTGAACTGACAAGCTTGAAGCCTAAACAACTCCAGGATAGTTCAAAGGAAAACAGTTATTTTCGTTGAAATGGTCTAAGTATAGGAATTGACGAATCCTCAAAGTTCAATATAAGTGTTTTTTTTTTTAACTTGCTCCAGAAAGCAACTTATGAATACGTTCATCACTGCGTGCTTTGTCGAGTTGAGAAGGGATGCTACGGTTTGAATCCTAATGATAAGTGGGTGTTGCTGCTTGCTGAAAGACGAAGAGTGCTTCCCATGTAAGTTTGTTCTTTTGGCACGAAAGACAGTACGAATAAATCATCCAGTTGCTGATTATTATTATTTTTTATTGTAACGTTGGCTTGGAAATTCATAACTCTGAGGCGTGTTTGATTCAATCATCAGGCATAACCTTGTATTTAACCAGGTAACACTGAATATGAAATAACTAATTCGGCCCCATAAAAATTTTTCATCGGCCATCAAGCTAAATCGAAAAGCGCTCACAATAAACGGTTTACAAACCCAACATCTCGTTGTTGTGTGTCCCATTGGAAGAAAAAATCTTTACAAATACGTCGTAATTACATATTAAACCACAAATACTTAAATGATAACTTGACGCTCTTTCACTGCATTGTAGCCCAAAGACAATTTACATGCATAACCTTGATTATATGGTCACATAATCAAGATTATAGATAATGAAATATAACTTAATATTATTTATACTCATGAAAAAAAATTGAAAAGAAAAAAAAAATAGAATTGTTTTATTAAACTTGGAACCAAATCACATTCTGAGTTATATATCTCATTTAATGATGTGAACGTAATCCGGAATCACTCGTTACTTGAATCAAATAAGATTAAATAATATAATTTTAAATATATAATTAAAATTATCAATAATAACCTTCAACTAAACATACCTTAACCGTCATGTAAAATCATATTAATAATTATTCAAAAACTTTAATGATCTAATCCAACAATATCATATTATTTATGTATGATCCTCTAATTGCTCTCTTTAATATTTGACGATCTACCCATTTTTACCATGTAGAATACCATAAAGAAGAACACCTTGTGATCCTCCTTCAATTCTTCTATTAACATCGATAAATAAGATTATAAATAAATTAAGTATTCATAAACAAACTTATCTTTGCTTTAATAAAGACTTATTTATATTAATTCAATATACATCAGATCAAATAAATGAATAAATTTAAATAACATATTAAATTAAATAAATAAAATTTAATAAATGTATTTAAATAACATATTAAATTAGATAAATAAATTTTAATAAAAGTATTCAACAGGTTAATATTCATGAATAAAAATTATAAAATAATATTCATGATTAATGTCTAAAAACTAAGTGTACAAATCAAAATTCATTAACAAAACTATTATCAAATTTATAAACGAATAAAAAAAACTCTCAAAATGAATAATCAAAACTTATAATATTATACTCACCAACAAGCTCAAATTTAAAATTATAATTTTTTCTTAAAACAACAACAACAACCAAACTTTTTCCTACTAGATGGAGTTGGTTGTATGAATCCTTTTAAATCATTGAACTCTATCTCTTATTATATTATCATCTATATTTAAATAAATTTTATCTTATTTTATTGTTGTTAACAAAGTCTTTTTTGGTCTTCCTCTTCCTCAATATATATGTTTATCATAATTTTTTCTTAAAACAAACAAATTTAAATTAAAAGCTTGATAATATTTAAATAAACCAAGTTCAAACTTTAAAAACAAGTCAAATCAAACTTAATTCATTTCAGATTTAACTTGACCAATTACCCTTTCAAATAAGTTTGAACAACCCTAGTTTGACTCATTAGCTTAGAAAAAACAAAAATCCTTATCACGGAGCCTCTTGACCCCTACAAAGCACACTTAATCAATGGGAAGTTCAAGACTTAGTTATGACCATGTAATATTATGCTCAAATTATTTAAAATACTAAAATAAAAATATTTGGCACTTGAGTTATAGCCAAACTTATTGAACCAGATAGGCTTTAAACCCAAACACCAATGGAACTGAAATGAAGCTCTTCAAACGAATTATTTGTCAAAAGTTCAAAATTTTCACCAATCAAATCACCAACATCCAAACCTCCTTATAAAGTGATTTGATGCACTAAGTTATCGCCAAGAATAATTCTCAACTTGATCTTTCCAGAAAAAAAAAAGGTAGAAAATATGTCCCAGTACTTAACGAACAATCAGGAAATCAGGAAATGTATCCTCTTTTTTCATACATCAAGCCGGTATAGTTCATGGGATACGCCCCAGAACAAATTTCATCTTTAAATTTAAAAAATTCTCAAAAAATTGTTATTTCAAAAAAATTCTTAAATGTCAAGAAATTCTTTGATGAAAATAAATCTATTACATAGCTTATCTCTCCAACTGAAGATTGCTAATATTTACAAAAGTACAAATAGGGAGTGTGTTAGTAACATTAGTAATTTAATCATTATTCTCATCAACCCACGCCCCCAGTTAATATGATGATTTTTTAAATTCCGTATAGATAATCATCAAAAGTGTTGCATCCACTTTTTCATAATTCCTACCGATAGTATACCGCTTTCTTTTCTATCTCGATCTCTAATTTGAACTTGGAAGAAAGGTGTGATTTTTTTTTTTTTTTGAAGAATATAGCAAAATAAACATGGATGGATATTAACTGCGGTGGTGTCAATGACCTGTAATGGTAGAGATTGAGCCGCTGACAAGAGGTTCCGTACCTGAACTTTCTGATAACAAAGATGAGCTTGAGACTGTCTTAATTGAACCTGTTGCAGGAGCCTCATGTGAACTATCATCTCCCAACATTTGAAGTATGCACTCCAACTCAGCCACAACCTCCGATATTGATGGCCTTGCATCAGTCTCATCTGAGCAACATTGTATTGCTAAAGAACTGAATTTTTCCACACATTCTGAAGAATAAAATTCCATGCGGTTGTCGACAAGTGTGAACATCAATCCCGATTGACAAGCATTTCTAACCTGCAAGAGAAGAAAAAATAGCAAAAGTGTGTGAGAATTATCATGAAAACACAAACGATTGGAAAGGACCAAGCTGATTAGGGTCTTCTTGCTGTTTGCTGAGTTTCATATGTGGTGTTCGATCAAGAATTAATCAAGTACAATAGAGAATAATGTCACATGAAAGTGTGGCCAAATGTCTTATATGGTTTGGCAACAAACCAAGTTCCAAATTAAAGAAAGAGAACTATTGTGATAATGGATAGAAAACCAAGTTTTATGAAGCAGTAAATATATAGAACCACTGAATCTCAAATAGCTCAGGAAGATAAATGATTGCATATAAATGAAATGCATACTTTATTGGGTGGACGCATCAGCAAGAGTAAATGAAAGGAAATAAACATCACAGAATTGGTAAATTAGATTACAAAATACTACTTTCTGTTTGATAATCCTCTCTGATTTTTCTTCTCCATTTAGACTTCCTATCTTTTCCTTCACTTTCAATTTTTGTTCATTTCTTCTCACTTAAACCTATGTAAACTCAAGCTATGGTCATATTTCACACCATTCCAGAAATTTGACATTTAAGCAGTGATGCACTGCCAGTCATATTGACATATTAATCAACAAGAAAACCAAGCAGCACTCAGTGAAAATGTTTTTGTTAGTATTCAAACGAGAAATATTGCAATCATATAAGTCCCGGACATAATGTCCATCGATATAAAATCTTATGCAGGACAATTTATATATCATGATGAACTTTAAATTTCAACTCTACTACATCCCAAGCTATAGCATAAATTTCAAGAGATGTTTGGCTTGTTAAATTAGTAAAAGTCTTATACATTGCAATATCTTAATTTTTCACTTACCATTCCACTCAAATTGTTGTTGTGTCTCCGAAGGCTCTCTATCCTCCAGGCAGCAAATCCCTTCTATTCCTTCATGTGTAGTCATCCTCATTCTCTTCATTAACAACAACCACGTTGTATCATCTTTGTTCTCTTAGGTAAGTTTACAACTCATGTCATTTCACTTCCTCATTGTGCCAGCCTATAGCAGCGGTCGCCCACCTTTATGCTTTGAGCATCCCAATTGGCCATGATACATCCAACTCCTCTTAGAACATCTTCCAGGGAAAGCCCATCACCATTTACTTCTTCCTCTTTCCCCTAGGGGCTAGGTCACCTCTTACATAGTCCTCAACAGTAGGCTTGTCTTTGCCTCCAAAGATAACCACAGCCAATGCCTTTTGTCGAGAACTGTACTAGTTGCTGCTTCACAGGAGAAGAAATGGAATGATCTCTTTTTCTTAGGCTTTAAGGAAAAAATATTTAGAGAAAAGAGAGTAAGTGGGCTTAGATCATGGTTTAAAATTAGAATTGTGTTGGTTGGTAAATGTGAAATCTACCATTTCGCCTAGTGACCGACATACAAAACTCATCAAATACAGATGATCCTAGAGGCTGTCAACTCATGAGGCTTCCCCAGTCTACTCAAGTCTTTTGTGAGCAAAGGTTCTGCTAGAGGACCCCACAAGGATTTAGCAAGGACCTTTTGAAGTTTCCACGAGCTTGACGTCATTGAGATCTTTTGTGAGGTCTTCCGCGAGCTAGGATTTCAAAAGCTTTCTAGAGGCTTCTGCAAGCTCGAAGACATAAAAAGATATTCCACAAGGTTTTGCTCTCATTTCTTCTTCTTCTTCCTCCCCTCAATTCCTCTAGATGATCAGTGTAGACCAGCACTACCTTGGTAGACCATTGACATATCTTCTTCCAATTGTAAAACCTCAAGAAGGAACGAGATTTCAAACTTTGGTTGAAGTTAAGAAAAAATATGGTTGTTTAAAAAAGGGAAGAGAAGTGAACAATGTAGTTTTATTAGGAAAAAAGCTACAGAAAGTTAAGAAAACAAAGTGCTAGTTTTAAAAAGAAAAGGAAGGATTACAAAAATTGGAATGGTTGGGATCATTAAAAATGAGAGAGAGAGAGAGAGAGAGAGATGTGGGTGAACAAAAAGATAAAATAGTTAACTAAAAGATACTTATGCTAGATCATTTATTTCCGGTCTTCATGTTTTCTTATTCTTCTTTTTGTCTCATCTTGAGGTCTAGTTTTTTATCTCATCGTCCTTTAATTATCTTGTGCATGATATAAGATGAAATTAGTTGTTTTTTTATTCTAGTATCTCTTTTCTCTTGGGGCTGGTGTCAGATTCAACTTAGTCGCTCCCAGCATATACTGTATTGGAGTGAGATGATTGACATATCAATCTCCATCCAGCATGTCTCCCTTTACAAAGATGTTTGAAGCCCTACTCAACAACACTTATCTTTATCAGTTAAAGCTTCAAAAGGATGGATAAATCTTTGTCCTTTTCCTATGTCATCTTTCCTCGAGCAAATTTCATATTTTTTATACTCTCCTCTCTATGATTCGTGTCTCTTAGATTATGCTGGGCTTTACTTAGTCTCTCCAGCTATTAACTCTTCATTACAAGAGCAGATGTTGAAATTCTAATATATGTTTTCCACTCTGTAACCTCTCATAAATTTCATTTTATCTTGACAAACTTCATTATGCTATGGTTTCAATTTGACGCAGACAAGGAACATACCAACTCATTTGAAGACATTGTCACTTTAATCTTTATAAGATCCTATAGAAATATACGAAGAATAAAAACAACACTATTTTGAAGTTGAACAAAGAACAAGCCACTCCAGGAAAGAAAGGAAAAGAAAAAGAGACAAAAACATCAAAACAGTTATTTACCTCTCTTACAATGTTTTTGCCATGTGAAATTGGTCGCATCCCAGTCAGAAGTTCTAGGAATACAACCCCAAGACTGTACACGTCACTTTTGTCTGTCAGCTGATGAGTTAGAATATACTCTGGATCAAGGTAACCCTGAAAAGTAAATAAAACCAACCTAAGGAACTTGAAAGTATAAGCAGCGAGCCTGTGGGAATATATGATAATAAATCTACTTGGAATTTTACTTTACACAAGTTGAAATGAATCTGGAACATAGCAAAGATGTCTTCCATCATTTTCAGACAAACTTGTTAAAACTATGCTTTAGAAGTAGTTCATAACTGTTGATTGCAGTTAGTGGAAGTTATAGCAGTTTATAGCAATTAGTGGAAATTATTTCCTTAGGAAGTTATTTCCTTAGTTCTTTTTATTTGTATCTAAAGCAGAAGAAGATGTACTGTTCTGCTCATTTTTTATTTTATTTTACAACAGATGGTATCAAAGCTTTCTTCTTAAGGGACCTGTGTAACTTTAACACACCATGGAAGCAGAAGCAAGTTTCTCTACTATTTCTCCACCAGTGTTCGATGGAGATAATTACCAGATATGGGCAGTACGCATGGAGACATACTTGGATGCTTTGGATCTTTGGGAAGCACTCGATGTTGATTACGAAATTCCTGTACTTCCTGCAAATCCTACCATGGCTTAGATCAAAGTACATAAGGAGAAGAAGTCAAAGGCTAAAGCTTGTTTGTTTGCTGCAGTTTCAGCCACTATATTTTCTCGAATCATGTCTCTTCAGACGGCAAAGGAGATCTGGGATTATCTCAAGTCAGAATATGAAGGAGATGAAAGAATTCGTGGAATGCAGGTGTTGAATCTAATTCGTAATTTTGAGATGCAGAAAATGAAGAAAACAGAGACCATCAAGGAGTATGCTGACAAACTTCTTGGGATAGCAAATCGAGTTCGATTACTAGGTTCTTCATTGACAGACTCAAGAATTGTTGAGAAAATTCTTGTAACTCTGCCCGAAAGGTTTGAGGCTACCATCACTACTTTCGAAAATACGAAGGATCTGACCAGAATTACACTGGCAGAACTCTTGAATGCCTTACAAGCACAAGAACAGAGGCGTGCAATGAGGCGAGAGGGAGAAATTGAAGGAGCCTTACCAGCCAGGCATAATGATGTTGGCAATTTCAGAAAATAGAAAAACAAGAATCCTCAAGCAATAGGAGAAGGTTCATTAATGGGCAATAAGAACAAGGCAGGAGACAGGAAAGCTGGTGCAAAAGTGAATTATCCTCCATGTTATCATTGTGGCAAAAAAGGTCATCCACCTTTCAAATGTTGGAGAAGACCCGATGCAAAATGCAGAAAATGTAATCAAATGGGACATGAAGCTGTCATTTGCAAAAATAAGAATCCACAGCAAGAAGAAGAGGCTAAAGTTGCTGATCAAGACGAAGTTGCTGATCAAGACGAGGATCAACTTTTTGTAGCAACTTGTTTTGCAAGCAATGTAGAAACTGAGAGTTGGCTAATTGACAGTGGTTGCACCAATCATATGACCAATGACAAGGAACTGTTCAAAGACTTGCACCCAACTAAAATCACCAAAGTAAGAATAGGAAATGGTGATTATATTTCAGTCAAAGGAAAGGGAACGGTTGCCATAACCAGTTGTTCAGGTACAAAACTCATCTCTGAGGTTCTTTTTGTTCCTGAAATTCATCAAAATTTGTTGAGTGTTGGTCAGTTGATTGAAAAGGGATTTAAAGTTGTTTTCGAAGACAATTTTTGCCTCATTAAAGATGCAGCCAATCAAGATATCTTTAAGATAAAGATGAAAGGCAAAAGCTTTGCTCTAAAACCATTAGAGGAGGAGCAAACTGCTTTCTCAATTCGTGAAAATGTCACTGAGATTTGGCACAAGAGACTCGGGCATTATCATCACCAAGGAATGCTGCAAATGAAATCCAAGATGATTCTAGAAGAGCTTCCAGAATTTGCTGATCAGATTTCATATTGTAGGGCATGTCAATTCGGCAAGCTCAATAGAAAACCATTCTCCAAGTCAACTGGCAGAACTTCAAGGAAGTTGCAATTGATTCACACGGATGTTTCAGGGCCTCAAAGAACACCTTCTTTAAAGGGTAGTCTCTATTACATTGCCTTTATTGATGACTTCACTAGAATGTGCTAGATTTTCTTCTTGAAATTCAAATCAGAAGTAGCTCAAGTTTTTTTGAAATTTAAGGCAAGAGTTGAAAATGAATGTGGCTGCAAAATTCAGACTATAAGATCTGATAATGGGAAAGAATATACTTCTACAGAATTTAACAAGTTTTGTGAAGATGCAGGCATAGAACATCAACTTACAGCTCCCTACACTCCTCAACAAAATGGAGTTAGTGAAAGGAGAAATAGATATATCATGGAAATGTCAAGGTGTATGCTGCATGAGAAGAATTTGCCAAAAAGTTTTTGGGCAGAAGCAGCAAACACGGCTGTGTTTCTTCAAAATAGACTTCCCACAAAAGCAGTGAAAGATCAAACACCATTTGAAGCTTGGTATGGTTATAAACCAACTCTGAAATTTCTTAGAATCTTTGGTTGTTTATGCTTTACTTATATTCCACAAAACAAGCGTGATAAGCTGGATAGAAAAGCTGCACCTGGTATTTTTATAGGATATAGTAATGTCAGCAAAGCCTATAAAGTTTTCCAGCCACAGACTGGAAATATTATAGTAAGTAGGGATGTTTACTTCATGGAGAATGAAGCATGGAACTGGGAGGATACAAAGAAGAAAAATCACACTGTGACAGACTTGAAATTCAAGTTTTCTAGTTTAAACACTGAAGATGAAGAAGGTTTGCAGGATGAAGCAGTAGATGATGTTCCTGTAAGAGGAACTAGGCTGCTCTCTGACATCTATGAAAGATGTAACATTGCCGTGTGTGAACCTGCAAACTATGAGGAAGCTAAAAATGATCAAAAGTGGATAGTTGCAATGAAGGAGGAGCTGTTCATGATTGAGAAGAACAAGACATGGATCCTAGTGGAAAGGCCTCAAGATAGAAAAGTAATTGGAGTCAAGTGGGTGTACAGAACCAAGCTCAATGCTGATGGCTCTGTCAACAGACACAAAGCAGGACTTGTGGTGAAAGGCTATGCTCAAACATTTGGTGTGGATTACTCTGACACATTCGCACCAGTTGCTCGATTGGACACCATTAGATTGTTGCTTGCTGTTGCTGCTCACAAGAATTGGAGAGTATATCAGCTTGATGTAAAATCAGCCTTTTTAAATGGTGTTCTGCAAGAAGAAATCTATGTTGAGCAGCCTGAAGGTTTTAAAAGGAAAGGGAAGGAAGACAATGTGTTTCTTCTCAAGAAAGCTCTTTATGGTTTGAAGCAAGCTCCAAGAGCTTGGTAT
Organism: Zingiber officinale; assembly: GCF_018446385.1. Lineage (NCBI taxonomy): Eukaryota > Viridiplantae > Streptophyta > Magnoliopsida > Zingiberales > Zingiberaceae > Zingiber > Zingiber officinale. The sequence goes on along the minus strand of NW_024589965.1, from coordinate 60,532 downwards.
AGCAGGATTGATGATCATCTGCTAAGTTTGGGCTTTGAGAAAAGCTTATCTGAGGCCACTCTTTATGTCAAACATGAAAGCAGTAATCTTCTCATAGTTTCTCTCTATGTTGATGATCTTCTACTGACAGGAAATGATGCAAAGCTGGTTGAGGAGTTCAAACTTGAAATGATAAAAGTTTTTGAGATGACAGATCTTGGATTGATGACTTCCTTTCTTGGATTGGAAATTAAACAAGCTAAGCATGAAGTTTTTATCTGTCAGAAGAAGTATGCAAAGGAGATATTAAAGAAGTTTAAGCTTGAAGAATGCAAGGAAGTAAGCACTCCTATGAATCAAAAGGAGAAGTTGTGTAAAGAAGATGGTGCTGAAAAGGTTGATGAAGGGTATTTCAGAAGCTTAATTGGTTGCTTAATGTATCTCACAGCAACAAGGCCTGATATTTTAAATGCTGTAAGCATTTTGTCTCGGTTCATGCATTGTGCAAGTGAATTGCATCTCAAGGCTGCCAAAAGAGTAATTCGTTATGTCAAAGGGACAAGTGACTTTGGAGTCAAATTCAGAAGAAGCAAAGAATTCAAGCTTATTGGCTTTTCAGACAGTGATTGGGGAGGTTCCATTGATGATATGAGGAGCACTTCAGGCTACTGTTTTACTCTCGGATCTGGTGTTTTCTCTTGGAGTTCGAAGAAGCAAGAAACAGTGGCTCAATCTACTGCAGAAGTAGAGTTTGTTGCTGCAACAACTTCTGTTAATCAAGCTTTGTGGCTAAGGAAGATTTTAATGGATCTCAAGTTTGATCAAAAAGGAAGCACTCAAATATTTGTTGATAATCAAGCTGCTATTGCCATTTCCCACAATCCTGTGTTTCATGGGAAAACTAAGCATTTCAATATAAAGCTGTTTTTTTTAAGAGAAGTGCAGAAAGAAGAATCGGTGATGTTAATTTATTGTAAATCTGAAGATCAGTTGGCGGATCTTTTCACAAAGCCTCTTCCTGTCAGCAAGTTTGAGTTTCTGAGACAAGAAATTGGTGTTTGCAGCTCCTAAAGCAAGGAGGAGTGTTAAAACTATGCTTTAGAAGTAGTTCATAACTGTTTATTGCAATTAGTGGAAGTTATAGCAGTTTATAGCAGTTAGTGGAAGTTATTTCCTTAGGAAGTTATTTCCTTAATTCTTTTTATTTGTATCTAAAGCAGAAGAAGATGTACTGTTCTGCTCATTTTTTATTTTATTTTACAACAAAACTGAAAATTTTAAATTGTCTCTTCCTGTTATTAGGAATCAAATATCTTTTTAGTCATTTCAAACTGAAAAAAGTGGATGTACAAAAATGATCCATTTTTTTGTGTATGATATCTACAAGTTCTGTTATACTTGCCACACTAGTATGTTAGTTCACTATCATTAGCTCCTATTAAATCTTGAATGTTGCAATATGTGCATTTCCTCCCTGCGACACAGATTCAAGTATGTAATTGTTCATCCTGATTGTAAATAAACAAATTGATTGTGATGTGTATGGAAAATAGTAATAAGGCAATATGTGACATACAAGAAGGTGTAGTATCTTGGGAAACAATCCCTCCACCCCCCCAAAAAAATAGTATTAGAGTCAAGTTCCTTAATCAACCTTAGTCCTGATCTTGTCCAAGAGTGTAAATCACAATGGTTATATCCAAGAGACAAAGTTGTATAAGAATTCACAAATTGAAGCTTCCTTTATCCCTCCTGGTCAAGATCTCAAGTGTAAGTTCCTCATAGCCTAGAATCTTTCCTCTGCCATTGAGAAATTGCCTTCTATCAAAACCATTCTCTTTCTAGTGGCACCTCTGTCTCTGTGTCTCTCCCTCTTGTGAATCTCTAGATCCATTTAAAGTAGTGTCATCTCCTATGGAAGTTCTCCTGAATCAACTCAACTCTCAATTTCAATGCTTCACTCCCTAATGTCATCACTCACTCGCAAGAGACTGGCATTTAGGAGTGAATGTGAGCTAGGTTTGGTCAAGAAGCTTTGCATCCTCCTACAACACCATATGTCCATGGCACGAATGATCTCTGGAAGCTCCTCCTTGTGGTCCAAATTCCTCCTTGTGATCCTAGTTCTAAAATCTTGAGGCTGATCTCTGGAAGCTTCTCCTTTTGGATCCTATCACCTTTTATCCATAGAAACAAAGAAGAAAACTCACAATCCAAATCTGTGAGCAAATTGGTTCATGTTAAGTTGAATTCTTCTATCACTGTCATATAGGATTCTGTAACTACGCCATACACCCGAGAGCATTAATCTTATTTTATGAGATGTCAATCTTCTATATTCTCTTTGGTGACCAAGATTGCTTCAATTCATCTTTTTCTACTACTAGCTATTGTATTCCACTGACCACTTCATCATCTTGACATTAAGATTACATTCCTTTACAGTGAACTCTCTAAGGAGGTTTATATGGAGCAAACTCTACGTTTGTTGCTGAGGAGACAGTTCTTGTGTAAACTGAAGAAATCAATGTATACACTTAAACCATCTCCGAGAGCTTAGTTCAGGAAGTTAAGTTCAACTCTTTTTCAGTACCACTAGGAGTATTTCGAATCACTAGGTGTTCTATTTCATATCAAAATCCAAAACATGTGTTCTTGTTATGGTCTATATGGATGTCATTATCATCCCTAGTAATGTCTCTATTGGGATTGTCAAGTTGAAATATTATCTTTATCAACAAGTCTATACTAAAGACTTCAATAATCTCAAATACTTCCTTGGTATATAGATTACTTGTGTTTTTATTTCTTTACAAAAAAAGGAAGCAAGTAATCTTGACAATGTATTTATGGAGGTTGCTTACTCAAAAGAATGTATTTATGTCTCACAATGTAAGTATATGTTGAATATGCTCAAGGAGGTTGAAGAGGTTATCTTTAACGACGCATCCATACTAAAGGCTTGAGTAATTTCAAGTACGTCCTTGGTATATAATTTACTTGCTTCCTTGATATAGAGGTTGCTTGCTCAAAAGAATGTATTTATGTCTCACAATGTAAATATGTGTTGGATATGATCAAAGAGATTGGCATATTAAGGATTAAACTAGCAAATACACTTATGGCTCTAAATGTCATAATAGTATCAAGACGGAGAGACTCTAATTGAACCAGAAAAATACAAAAGGTAGGTAGAAAAATTAAATTATCTTTCAGTCACCGGTCACCAATCCTTACATCTCATTTATTATTAATTTGATGACTCAAATTTTGGGAGAGATAGTTCTACGAGAAAAGGTATCTTGTTATGTGATCAAGGTCATCTTCAAATTGTGGAGTACTCACATCTAGCGAGGGTAGGTTCTGCTATAGATAAACAAATGATCTATTCTAGCTATTATGTTCTCTTAGAAGGAAAACTTATTTCTTAGAAGAACAAAAAGCAGACAACTATAGCAAGATCAAGTGCAAAAACAAAATATAAGGCAATGACCCTAGCTACAAGTGAACTACCTAAGATAAAATAATTAATGATTGAGGTAGGATATGCCCTAGCAGAGCCAATGAAAGTTGTATTGCAACAATTAGATTACTATGATCATATCTTCTAACCCTACCCTGTATTTCATAAGAAAACAAAATAAATAATCGATTGTCACTTTAGCAAAGAGCAAGTACAATTAAATGAGATCATCGCTTTATTTGTCAACTCCATGATCAATAGGCAAACTTGTTGACAAAACCTCTAGAGGACTAAGGTGGACTAAGGTTGAGTACTTTTGTAACAAGTTGGATTTTTGTAATATATACAAACCAACTTAAGGGGGAGTGTTGTAGTGTCTTGGATTAAGTTGCAAATAGATAAAAGTCTAAGGTTGTATTTAAAATATTATTTAGCAGTAATATATATAGGCAGAAGTGGGCTACCTAGGTATCTCGTTGGGAATAATTTCCTCAACAACAAGAATATGTGAATTTTGGTAGGTGGGTGGTCCAAGGAATACAAATGTGACCTACGGGAGTGAACAAAGTGTTTTAGTTTTGTTTTTGGTACTAATTGATATAGGAAGGGTAAGAGAATAGGCCATTTTTGCATGGAGAAATGCTAGCACCAAGGAGGACAAAAGACAACTGCAACAAAGAAGAGGGATACTCATTGTAGAAGAGGACAGAGAGGAATGTTTGGAACAAAAATTCTTTATTCTTGTTGTTGTGCTTCTTGTGCGGTCTTCAAATAGGTTACATAATATCAACAGAGCCGTTTGAGTAGTTGTAGCAAGCTATTATAAGGGTCTTTGTGATGCAACACCAAAATTGAACTGTCAAACCACCCAAGAACTAGGAACAAAATTGATAAGCGAATGAGGAAATAACCTCACCTAGAGGAAAAAGTCTCACACATAGAAATTGAAAATTGTATTAATTCAAAGATGATTAAAATATAGGACTCTGGACTTTTTTATAAATTCGACTCAACAATAAATATGGAAATATATATTCTAAATGAAGGAAATAGGCTAATCTAAAAGGGGTTATAATTATTCCCTATTTATTACCAAAATAGAAAATAATAATTACCAAATAACAAAAATTAAATCTATGATTTATTGTAGATGCATCAATCTTGAATATTTTGCAATTTAATTTCATTTATTACAGATGCACGTCAATCTAGAATATTTTCTCTTCTCAAAGATTTTCAATTTCATTCCTTTTATTGTGGATGAACCAATATCGAATTTATCTTCAATTTATTTTCTTCAAAACTATTTTCTTTCTTGCGATATTTGTTTCCTTGTTTGCTTTACTTTGTGGAGTTGAGGTGTTGCTAGGTGCATACGTAAGATGGGAGCCAATGGTAATTGGTAATTGGTAATCGGTAAGGCTAACCGACATAATCCAGTAAAGTGCCATATCTCATTAGATTCATTGAGAGGAGAACCCAATCTTCTTGAAGATGATAAAGGAGAAGACAGAATACATACATAAATTTGGTCTAATTCTCACCAATCTTGAAAATCAAACTCATTCGATTATCAAGAAGAAGTGGATAATTTCATATAAGTATATCAAAACAAATTATAATTATGACGTCACATTCTATATTAAATCGAAAATACAATTAACATTAAATTAAATGTATGTCTCTTTTTCACTTAAGTGTTAATGTGCAATCCGAAATAATTGTTGACGTGGCCAAGAAGTCCATAACAAGGACTTTCTTTAATATGATATTCTGACTAGTACACATCATTTTACATTCACTAAATACTTCATGTTCTTAGAATCATGAACCTTAGCTGTGGCTATAAATTAAAAAGGAGAACAAGAGATACGTCATGCAGAAATCCATACTTACTGGCGTGCCCTTTACAACAGTTGATACATAGCCAGGTATGCTTCCATCCTTGTCCGGTACAGGGGCCAATCTTGAGATGCCAAAATCAGCTACTTTAGCATGAAATTTAGAGTCCAATAGTATGTTGCTTGCTTTAATATCACGATGAAATACAGGAGGATCTGCTTCACAATGTAGATACAGAATGCCCCTAGCTGAACCCAGAGCAATGTGCAACCTCTTCGAGAAACTCAAAGATTCATTTCGCTTCTCTGATTAACAGAGGGCATTAGTTAGCTAAGAAAACTGAACAGTTTGAAAGCGTTGATCAACAATTCATTAACACTATCCAGATTAGCATACTGTCTAACAAAGTTAAGATTTCAAATATAGAGATTAATTCTCAAATTGTTCAAGGAAACAGTATCTTTGAGTAGTTCTCTCAAGTCTCACCATGCCTGAACATATAACTCAAAACAACATCTCAATCCTTAAAAATGGTCCATGCACCTCCCGGAGCAAGAAAAGGAAGGTGCCATCACATGAATTCTTTTCTTGTTGTCTTTTTATGCCCTGCTGAACCTTCCAATCAAGATCTTCATTCAGGAACACACATGATAGCAAAATGTATCAAGTGGGCCATTTTAGACTTTGGCATTTAGGAGACGATATGAATTGTTAGGCTGTCCAAATTCATAAACTAAAAGACACTGTTTACTTGTTTAAGTTCATTGCTTAGTTCCCTTTATGCCTTTATGCCCTTGTTTGGTGGGTGATATATAGATTTAGAAAGGAAGCTTTAGTTATCAAATTGTAGTTGATGGCTTGTGGCTTGAGGAGTTGTGCTGCCGTGAGTGAATCAAGGAAGCTTAGTGGGTCTAGTTGTATGCTTGCTATAGTTATTTTGGTCATCTCCTAGTTGTGGCTCATATAGATTTTGGAGTGTTTTGAAGTAGCAACATGAAATTTGGAACCAAATTTCTTATTATGTATTGAAGTTTAATTAGGACTAATTAGTGGATTACAGGAAGTGGAGCCTTAATGTAATGGTAAAGTCGTTGCTGTGTGACCTTGTGGCTAGGGGTTCGAGTCGCGGAAATGACCTCTTGCAATACAGAGTAAGAATGCGTACAATAGACTCAATGTGGTTTGACTCTTCCCCGGAACCCGGCATTGGCGGGAGCTTCATGCACCAGACTGCCTTCTTTTAGTAGATTCCACGGTTGGTTATTTGGGATCACTAGTGGTAGTGAGATTATTTTTAGCTAAACTAACATGTTCTAAGGCTGATTTAGTGGCATTTAGAGCCAGTTTGTGTTTTTGGGGTTAGATTGGTCAATTGAGGGTTGTACTGGGTGGATAATAATTCTGGTGTTGGATTCATCCAAATTTGGGCTTGAATCAAGCTTGATTTGGTTGAGTTTTGATTGAATTTGTGAGATCCAATTCTCTTTGGTTTAATTGATTATGGTTTGGGTTGATAACCTAAAGCCTTCCTTTTCTTTCGATCAGGATAGCTTGGAATGGAAAGAGGGAGGAAGGTGAGATTTGCATGGTGGAAATGTGGTAGATTCAGAAGAAAATCTGAGATGATGGTGAGATTAGAACATATGCTAGTGGTGAAGGTAGTGATGGATCAAACTATGAGGATGAAATGATGACCCTGTTTGCCACAGAAGATGATATATTTCTCTTCTGGCAGCCGTCCCTGCCGTCAGCAACCAACTTGCATGATGCACACATTCAGTGACAGAGGACATTGTAGCTTTCAGAATGCGGCGTATAGGCCACAGCTGAATGCATGGACTCTCCGTGGCTTTTCTATTAAACCACATGTGAAGCATCCTCTGTTCCCAAGGTTTGCCACACGTCACATTGAGAAAAACTCATTTCAATGATCCAAAAAACATGGGTTTTAATTTATAGTTGCAAAATGTTCTTGCTACAGGAATAGTGATTAAAGCTTTATGAAGAGATTATGATGATATGCATACCAGAAAGGTGGTCACGTAGAGTACCATTACACATAAACTCATAGACCAGCATCTGCAAAGTAGAGTCAATTATGATACTACTAATAACACCAATAAAGGTAAAATTAGATTAAACACCAAATATCAGTAAGCTGTTAGTTAAATAAAACAACATAATTGTTAAAGAATTGTAATCCAAACAAACTCTAAAAAGCTATGAAGTCAATTTCAAGATTTTGGTGGATGAGAATGTATGAAGACCACCCTGTCCTTCTATTATGGAGATTCAATCAGTCTCCTCCATTCAAATAGAAACTTATATACTAACAAAGACATTGAACAAAACAAAAAACATCTATCACATAGCAATTCTAGTTCCACATAAAGGGTCTTTATATTGTTGTGTGTCAATACCTAGAAGTTAGTTTTCATCATTGAGTTAGGCTAGCAACTTTGAGTGTTTCCTATAAATCAAGGGTCTAGCTACACCACCAAAAAACAAAAACTTATATTCTAATAATATATCGGTGGGTTCTCTTTCCAGTTTTTCCATTTTAAATAACTTGTAGATTTATTGTATTTTTAAATGAACCAAGAGCTGTCAGATGGATTAGAGAAGCTTGGAATCATAAGTTGCCAAACTATTAGGCATGGATCAACTCATACATATATATTCAAAGGTCAATACCAATATTACTAGATTAGGAGAAGGACCAAATTCACCACAGAATTGACAATCTGATTGGCTGATTCTTTTTCAAAACCCTACGCAAGAAAATCTATGAAGAGTGACTGCAGCAGTATAAGTGAGTCACAGTATCCTGGGATCAGACCAAATTGTGAATGAAATTAACAGTAAGTTCTGAACGTACAGTTTTAGTTTTATAAATGGCCTAGTAACATAAATATGTTCATAGCAAAGAGCTTTCCCACCTTACAGATGAATATTGTAATGATAAATCACATGCGAAATCAAAATAGAGAAACAGATACGGATTGGGCCCATGTCAAGTGATTTTTACAAGGTTAGTAAGATTTTTTGGAGTTAGCAAGGATTTTTTAAGCTATCAGAAAATCCTACATTGGAGTAACTACAGTATTCCATATTTAGAAATTTATTGAGCATTAAAACCACAAAAAATACAACATAGTTTTTCCCATGCAGACCTTCCAGCATCATTAATATTCTATCTAGCTAGATATTACTCTTAAACAATGGAAACATGCAGATTTTTTCTGAATTGTGAGCTCTCTGACTCAAAATTCTACAAATTTATAAAGTAAGTTCCACAGATCCACATACATAGATTAATGAGAAAGAAGCTTAATTGAGTAATTGTCCAAATTCTTGTATTTAAATATTTAGCAGAAAACTTCCTGAGGAAAAAAAGCGGAGATAAATCAATCTGCAAAGGAAAAACCTGTTCATTTTGTTCATCGCAGTATCCAACTAAAGAAACTAAGTTACGGTGATGCAACCTTGACAGAAACTCTATCTCTGTCAAGAACTCCTTTGAACCTTGTAAAGTTCCTTCTAGTGCTCTTTTTATGGCTACAAGCCTTCCATCATCTAATGTTCCTTTATATACCTTTCCATACCCTCCTTGGCCTACTTGAGTGGATTTGCAGAAATTTCTTGTAGCTAGGACCATTTCTTCAAAAGTGAAGCATTTTACATTGTTGAGTTTCAGAGTTGTCACAGCTGCAATTAGAAGGAGAAGGAAATGAACATACCATGACATCTTCAATTAATCTTTCAATTAAGTGTAAATTTGAGTTATGATGATGCTTAATTCTTCGCCCTTTACATTCCTTAGGCAATCATATATATAAGAAAAATTTAGGGGAAGGTGCACAGATTTTCTAAAAATTGACAATTTTCAATCATCTTTTGTAAAAGTAAAAGGGACAACTTAAGTTCACCCAATATTTAATATGTAGAACTAATAACAGTACATTAGAAGGTTCAGTTGTTCAGAGAGCAAACAAGCAAAACGACCTTCCTTGCAGCCCTTTGTGGAGCATACTATGGAGGTTCTCATAAGGTTGCATTTTCCTAGCTACCTTTTGATCAGAACCATGAAGATCCATTGGCTGTGGTTGTGCAAAGCACTAAGAAGATTGACCAGGTCACTACTTAGGGGACCAGGCTAAGTTTGACAAATTTTGTGTTCTCATTAGTCTGGATTGGCCACTGCTGCAAGCACTGTGGATTGAGATTGGAATAATCTCTTTTCAGTCCATATCTTACAAGAATGTGCCTAATTCTTTTAATAACTGTAGAAAAATAGGGCATAAGAACTTTGTGTGGATAGTGTTTGTAGAGGTAGGTGTATACAAGAATAAAGATTTAGGTGCTAGCGATGCCTGGTAGACATAATAAGTTTAGGCCATTGTTAAAGGGTGGAATGCAATGTTGGGTGTCTTATCTAAAAGGCTTGGTGATAGGTATTTTTTCAGAACGTGAGAGACAATGAAAGAAAGACAGCACTGAGAATCTCTTTCTGCATATAAGGAGATTTGACCCTTGTTTCATGTTGTTGGAACAGTCAAGAGACACAGTTGAATGCTGATGTTGCTGAGAGATGGGTAAAGAGGAATGAAATCTCTTCCAATAAGGTTGTCTAGAGTCTGGTTGAAATTTGCTAGTTCAAAGAGATAGTCAGTGGAGATTATTTAGTATCGTTCAGAATACCAACTGAACTTCATTAGTGGTAGGAGATATTAACCACATTTGTAAAACTAAAGACAAGAAGAGGAGCTAGATTTTCTTGAGGGAGGTCGCTCTAGCTGTGCTGATTTCATTGAAGGTGTTGGCTTAGCAGATCTAGGTTTCTTGGGAGAAAGGTGTAGCTGATTTAATAAAAGAGAAGTGAGATGGCATTGGTTAGGTTGGATATAATTTATGCAAATCAAGCTTGGCTGTGATTGTTTGGGACTGATAAGGTCTCTCGCCTTTAGAGGGTTGATCTGATAATAATCTTTTGGTATTTGAAGTTAGGGGTGATCAGGAAAGGGCAAGAGAAGATAGGTGTAATCTTGGTCTCTCAGTCTATTGTGCATTGTTGTATGCATCACTTCAGGAACCCACTTGAGAGATAGTTTCCAAGATCTGTCATCATTCTCATTTCACTTCGTCTATCTCTTATCTTCTCTCTTTATTGATGTGTTGATCAATGGTTGAATAGATTGTCGCTTGTGTGCTCCATCAACTTTTCTAGAGCTTTGTTGATCTGTGATAAAAGGGATCATTGGTTGTTTGCTTCATTAATTTCTTCCTTTTAATTTCTCTCGTGTCGTAATGTCTTAGCCTATATATCTAATTCATATAACAAATTCAGCATAGATTGGACACATTTATACTCCAACTTAAATGGGAAGATTGGGCATATAACAAGTTGGTTCGTATTGGCTTCATTAGGTATTAGGTGTAGTGGGTTTATGCTACACTAGTACTCTAGATTTAGGGTTTATAACTTATCTATATGGATACAACAACCAAGCCTTATCCTTCTACGTCATTGGGCTCTATCCCCTACAATGATCTATATTTAAATAAATTTTATCTTATTTTATTATTGTTAACCAAGTCTTTTTTTTGTCTTCCTCTTCCTCGTTTAATGTGCGTATTTGACATAACTTCATATCGTCTAACCGGAGCATTTATTAGTCATCTAAAGTATATACCTGTACTATCTTAAACATCTCTTTAGGAGTTTTCCCTTAATAGATGCAACTCTAATTTTCTCTCTAATATTCTCATTTCTTATTTTGTCCATCCTCTTATATCCACACATCCACCTTAATATCCTCATCTTTGTAATTCTCATCTTTTACTCATGTGCTCAAGTCATAACCTAACATTCAGTATCATATAACATAACAAGTTTAACCGCCATTTTGTAGAACTTCACTTTAAGTTTTACAGGTACTTTATGATCACATAAAACACCCGATGCCCTCCTCCATTTCAATCATCCTGCTTGTATTCTATGTAAGACATCTCTTTTAATCCCCCATCATTTTGCAAAAATAATCCTAAATACTTAAAGCTCTCAATTCTAGACAACTTGTCAGCTCCTATCTTAACAATTATCTTCTTACGTCTAATATTGCTAAACTTATATTCCACATATTCTGTCTTTACTCTACTAAGCTTAAAACATTTTACTTCTAACGTTTCCCGCCAAACATATAGTTTAACATTTACTCCTTTAAGTGTATCATCTACCAAAACAATATCATCTGCAAACAACATACACTTAGAGCTAGTCCTTCACATGACCCTATCTTTATTGGAAATGCTTCAATTAATCCACATGAAGTCTTCACTCTGCTCGTTACATCCTCGTACATATCCTTAATTAGTTCAATATATGATGCGCTAACACCTCTTTTTTCTAGAATTCTCCACATAATTTCCCTGACTCTATCATAAGCTTTTTTTAATGCAATAAATATCATGTGTAGATCTTGTTTTTCTCCCAATACTTTTCAATTAGTTGTCTAGAAGATGTATAGCTTTTATTATAGACCTTCTAGGCATAAACCCAAATTGATTTTCAGTCACCATAGTTTCCTTTCCTTAATCTTTTTTCTATTACTTTTTCCCAAAATTTCATGATACGACTCATTAGTTTAATACCTCTATAGTTTGCATAATTTTATATGTCTCCCTTATTCCTCTATAAGGGAACTAAGGGTAGAACTAAGTACTTACCCTCCATTGATCAAGCATTTTTTTCACTTTCAATTTCATGTTAAATGATTTTGTAAGTCATTCAATACCTTATTGCCTAGGCACATCCATACCTCTATTGGAATATCATCTGGTTCAACGGTTTTTCCATTTTGCATCCCATTTAAAACTTGTTCTACTTCTGAAGTTTGAATTTTACGATAAAAATTTAAATTTCTATACTCATTTGACTTACTTAAATTACCTAAGTAAGTTGGTCTCCTAAACATTCATTAAAACGTTGATTAAAATACCTCTTCTTTGCTCTTTTATTTCTCCATCATTTACCAGTACCCTATTGCATTTATCTTCAATACATCTTGTTTAGATAAAATCTTGTCTTTCTCTCTCTCACTTTAGTTATTCTATAAATGTCTCTTTCCCCTTCTTTTGTGTTTAATTTTTGATATAACCATCTTTGTTACATTCTTTGTTTCATTCACTACTTTCTTAGCCTCTTTCTTAAGTATCGTATATTTTTTTAAGTTTTCCTCCGTCTTACAAAAATATAATTTCTTATAGGCCGTTTGTTTTTCCTTCACTTTTTCTTGTACTTTCTCATTCCACCACCAAGATTCCTTACTTGGTGGTGTTACCCCTTTAAGTCACCTAGTACACTCTTGGCAACTATTTTCAACTTTGATACCATCTTATTCCATGTCGTATTAAAGTCACCATATATTTCACATAATGTTTGTACTCCTACCTTCTCCCTAAGTATATTTTGTTTTTCATCCTTTAACTTCCACCACTTAATTCTAGGAGATGTATATTTTCCTTCTATTGATATTATGATTGAGGCGTATATCCAACACTCCTAACCTATGTTGGGTAATTAAGCTTTCTCCATAGATGACCTTGCAATCATTACAAATATTCCTATCTCTCTTCTTAACCATAAGAAAATCAATTTGTGATTTATTTTTTGTAGTGGATTTATTTCATATAGTTATTTCATAATAATGAAATACAAATCTTTACTTTTGTATCCTTATGTATATGGTTATTTTATGATAATGAAATACAATGTTTTCCTTCTCCAAATTCTACACATCCAAAATATAATTACAACATTAGTGTTGTAAACCCATATTCATACGAAAAAAATAATAATAAACATATTCAAAGCAAAAACAGAGGATCACAACAATTAGTTATAGTGTATATTTGGAATTGAAGAGAATACTAATATGTATTTGTGGAGTTACAAGAATAGATAAAAATAAAAAGAGAGAAAATAAGTTGAGAATGTATGGATTGTTCAAAGGTGGCCGATATATTCTATAGCTAGAGAATTAAATTCATTCAAGTGAAAGGTACAAGAGTAGAAGACCAAAAAAACATTAATTACTATAACAAAAAAATAATTTAATTTATTTGAATATTATTACCAAAATTGCTATAAATAGACCTCAATGGAGAATAAAATTTATAAAGGTTACCCAACTAGTTGAAACAAACAGAGCTTCCTGATGATATGTATCAGACAACTACTCTGTTAATTGTTGATTAAACTGGTTTTAAACCAACCTAGAAGACACTTTCACATCTGATTAGCATTTGTAGTTAAAGGTAATTTCTCAGAATAAATGAACTTACAAGATTTTTTCCTTGAAATGGAGTAATATCTGGGATGTTTCCTCATGATGAGAACTGTTAACATCACAGATAGAGAAGCAGCACCTACAATAGCCCCCAACAAAATGCCCGCCAAAGCACCTTTACTTAACCTTGATTTTGAAGAATCTGCAATAACCAATTAGTTTTGAAGAGTCTGCAATAACAAATATTGATTGCAAGCAATGTATAACTTATAAGAAGAGTCCATGATGATTAAAGTCAAAAAGAGGGTTTTAATTTTTCAAAAAAAATAACCACAATAAATATTCTAATTCAAAAACATATCTGCATGATAGTGTACAATATGTTACTTAAACAGGAAATATGCATTGTAAGAACATGATCTTTCCTTTTGTTCTGATCGCATTGCCTGATGGTTTTATCTATCCAGTTCTGACAGCCATCGATGTAGATATTTTTTTGATATTCGATACAATGAGTTATATTGTTTGTTGGCTATATCTCAAGGATTATTGTTAAAGTTCTGTAATGACTTTTTGTCCATACCTTAGGCTCCAACAGTATCATCTATGTGTGCTAAGTTACTAACCTCCTTTCGAAATAGAAACAGAAACAAGTTTGGTATATCACAGCTGAATAGTGAAAACTGAAAAGTAGCCTTTCTTTGAGATGGAAACATTGTCAAAATCTTGTTTGGATACCACTCCCATCCTAGACTTAGTTTATATAGTATGTATACCAAAACTCAGTTTAGCTTAGATCATTTAAAAAAAAAAAAAACAGCCCGGTGTATGAAACTCCCTTCATGCGGGGTCCCGAGGAAGGATCCATTGTACGCAGCCTTACCCTGCTCTTTGCAAGAGATTGTTTCCTGGATTCGAACCCGCGGCCTTTTAGCTTAGATCATTATTAACAGAAAATTTGTTTCCATGTTTCCAAAGGCACCAAAATCAAGTTGAAACGGTCTATTCCTCACATTTTTCTCCCATCAAAATCTATGGACGATGGTCATAGGAAAGATCACTAGAATGCCCTTTCTCATTAATTTGACTAAATTACTACAGTCCATTGTTCACAGATCATGCATGATCATAAAGTTTGTCTATTCTTCAATTATCTTGGAGGTTTAAGTTGTGTGAACAAACAATGTTTTCAGTGTTGCTGTTTTTTACGTGTCAATATATGACTAGCAAAAGAAGTACATTAATATGCAAAGATAGTCAAAGAAGACTTACCACTTTCACGGGGCCCCCGCGAGAGGCTAAGAAGCTCATATGGTCCGTAAACATCTGAAATGTGAATTTCCCATGAAGCTAGGGTGCCCGCAAGACGAACAACCTCACTGCTATTAAATAGACTAGAACTATTAGGAAATAACTTTAAGCTCATATTCAGCCTTGGCCCACTCTCCCACATGTACGACTCAATGTACAATTGGTGAGACAGCAGGTGCAAAAGTGAGGTCAGATGGGATTCAAAATCCTTCATATACGGTGGAAAATCTGATATTCCTGGGCTTTTCAACCGAAATGCAACTGTGAGTGGTAGGGAGCATTGGCATGACATAGATAATGGGTTGCGCTCATAATGTTCATCTACTGGGCAAGGGGGACAAGTATTTTGATATGTTGTTGGACCTTCAGAAGTTTGATTGACACTCTTTGGTTGACATAAATGAACTATATTGAGTTGGCTTGCATTGATACACAGAGGATTTCCAAATAACCTAAACATAGTAGCAACCAGAATGTAAGAAATGATATACATAAATCACAAAGCTCAAGTTATTCATACTAAACAACACAAGATTGTAAACATTCATGTTATATATATATATATAGATGGGGCTAGATACACATATAGCTAGATGGGGTTACCTAGGTTTTGATGGACTGGTTACCCATTTCCATAGAATCTATAAAAAATAGTTGATATATGATAACACTATCTAAATGATCTATCAATCAAAACCTGAAAAAAAAAAATAGACATTTAAATATTGCAATTGATACTCTCTATGCAGATGAAGTTTTATAGATTCTATGGAAATGGGTAACCAGTCCATCAAAACCTAGGTAGCCCCATTTAGCTATATGTGTACTAGACTATGGATTTTCACATTATATTTACATAATTCTAACTATATATTAATAGTTCAGAACTACTTTATGCTTTTCATCTTTGCACCATTCTCCACCAAATCCTTGAAACTTATCCAACAATTCTGAGTGTCATCATTGAGTTCTTAGGAGATGTCTGCTCCATACAAATCTTGTGAACTTTGATTAAAGTCGTCCAATACATTCTAACACGTATATTTATATGTTTCACACTGCTACACCTAAAAGACTGAGCAAACTGCATGTGTCAACATCACAATCCTTGGAAACTCTAGCTCATAAGAAAAACAAATTCCCTGGAGTGTATTTGGGAACGAGACTACATGAGGAGACAAAAGGTAAGAAACCAAAAACTAGGAAGAGCATAATTGCAATTAGAAAGCACTAACAACAATAAAGTTTATTAAAGAGAAGAGAATATGGTATAAAACAAAACTAGAAAAGGCTAGAATTATGATTTAAATGAAGACTAAGGACCGAAAAGAAAATTGTAATGATTACACAAAACAAGAACATCTACAATGTATCCAGTGAAAGCAATCTGAAGAAAAGGCCAACAAGAAAATAACAAAGGATTGCACAAGATAGCTTACAATACAGTGACATTTGAAGGACAGTCAGCAGCAGTTATATTTGTAAGAGAATTATTCTGGAAATTCCTGCATGCAGCATATAGAGATCGTAAGATGGCGAGTTATAAAGTATTAAAGACTATATCTTATGCTAGAGAGATCATACAAGATTAATGTGTCATTTGGATTGAAAGCTCTGCTCTGCCAAATAGAGGATGGAACAGAACCAACCAGTTGATTATTCTGGAGGGACCTGCATATTTAAATAATATGTGCATAAAATCAAGTGTATTCTATGTTCGCTCATTTCTTCTGATTGAAAGACATGACAAAATTTTATGACGTCTTGCTAATCTTTGACTTACACCCGTTGGAGCTTATGAAGTCCATTAAAGGTTGAAGTGATTGTTCCATTAAGAAAGTTGTGTGATAGATCACTGTAAGAAACCAAAAGACTCATCAAAGAGAAATGCATGAAAGAATCAACAATTTTATATATAGCATTCAAATTAAAGTATTTTAGTCTCTAAGTTAAAATCAGGAAAGGGACATGAAAGAACGGTGCATAATTAGTTTAAAGAACAAAGCAGTGAAATCTCACATACATAGTTGTTATGTAAATTGCAAGATTAGATGGTATGGATCCATTCAACATGTTCCAACTAAGATCCCTGAAATATTAAAAATTATGAACAATTAAAAGAAAGCCAACGAAAGGTAAAAGAAAATTGAGTAACATTAGAAAAATAACAAAGATAATTTTCCAGGTTTGACAAAACCCATGGGAGAATAAGATTGCAAACAAGCTGAAACAAATATGATTTCAATAGATAGTTCATCATGTACGAGCAGATTAAGCAAGAATGTGGTTGAAAACATGTGTCAATACCCTAGTTAATGATAATCAAGTAGGTGATTGTCAAACAACCTTGGCATGATAGAGGGTCTATGAACTCTGGATAATCAGATTTGTGATCCTACAGACTAATTAAGAACCAAAATAGATACCTGAACTTGTATTATAACTCATGAGTTACAAACTAAAATATGAAAAAAAGGCATAAGTTATTAAAGGCGCTCGCCTGGTTGCGCCTTGCGCCTAGCCAAGAAAACCTCTTTGCCTGTGTGCCTTAAGTGTGTGCCATGTGAGAGGAGGAAGAAATCGGTCTTGAGAAAATAGATGAAGATTTAGCTATACAAATCTGAAATACCTGGTGGTGATGATGGTAATGATATGATTGAGGAAGATGATAAAGATTTTGATGATTTAGATATTTAAAGTTTTTTTAAAATTTGAATTATGTGCATAATATATTTATTTGCTAGTGAATTTTAAATTTACATTTTTGTTTGATATTTCATGAACTATAGTTTTGTTAGTGAAATATTTTGGTAGAAATTCCCTATATATGTTTGAATTGTAAAAATTTATACCAGAGCGCCTTACTTCAGTAAGGCGGGTGTTTCACCTTGCATCGTGCACCTCAAGCCCCATAGCACCTATGCGCTCCTGGGCGCCTCACGCCTTGAATAACTATGTATAATTTGTATACATTGAAGTAAGTTTGCTTATCAATAACATAAGAGAACCCATATAGTCGTCCCCACTTAGTGGGATAAAGGCTTGATTGTTATTGTTGTTGTTGAAGTAAGTTTGTTTAGTAGACACATTCAACCATATTAAATCAGAAAATAATTATTTGTATATGCAACCACAGAAGTATATTTTAATCTGTATAAGAATACAAGATTAGTGGGATTGCAGCCTCTTTTTAGAAGTTATTTTTTACCTATTGCATTTTCCCATAATTGTGGGATCCAACTCTTTATGAATTCTTTTTATTACTTAATGTAGAACAATTGGCAGTAGATGAAGGAGGAAGAAGTCGTCGATAAGGTAGTAGTCAATGCTACACCCGATAGGCCAACCACACCAAGGAAAAATTTCCATTTACAAGAAATTCACCAAGAAGAGAGAAAGGTAGCCATGAAGGAACCCACCTTCAAGAAAGTGAGAAGGAATCCACCTCACTAAAAGAGGAGGAACCTTTAGTCCTTACATATTCTCACATAACTCCCTAACATTATTACCCAGTGACCCAGATTTACAACTTTGAGAAGTCTGCAGCCGTTGTATTTGTTTTCAAACAGATAACCTGTGGAGTTTAGAAGGACATTAATAATAAAAAGTATAAACTACAAGATGCAATCAGCATTTAATATGATAAGGAAAAGGTTCTGGGTAATCAAACAGACTTTATCAATGTTAAGAAACATACTTGAGATCATTAAAACCTAAAATATTATGATATGTATATTCTATGTCATTGAAAAGAACACAGTGGACGTACAAATAGCCAAGTTGAGGCATCCTACTCAAATCAGGAATAGTTCCATGCAAGTTGCAGTTCCTAAGACTCCTGTCAGAAAAAAAAAATGTGATCAACCATTAAGACAAAAAGAACATAACACTGCATCTTGTTAAGAAACAAAACGTTTTGAACATGAAAAAAAAAATTCAAAAACTTATGGGATTCTAGAAATGGTTAACAATCTCTCCAGCACACAAAGATATAAAACTGTGATAGTCAGTAGATAGCTAAGTTGATTTCTTTCTCTAAACAAAAATGGAAGAATAATTATGATTTAAACCCATACAATATTCCGACCCATACGGAGTTGTATCATCTCTCTATCAATATGCTATGTGTTTGAGATGTTACCAAAATTGATAGCAAACCAGGACCATGAACCTTGGAAGCAAAGGTTGTGATTCGAAGAGATTGCTAACGAGAGAGGTGAGTTATTAGTTTTGACTTAGTTTCATTGTTAACAATATAAATATATAAATTAGTTTCTTTTCTAACAGCTCAAGTTTTGGGGAAAGTACTTAGCCAATCAACTTTAGTAGTATTAGAGCAGGAGGTTAGGGTTCTGATTCCACCTGTATAAAAAAGTATATATCTAATCAATTCATGTGTTGAGAGATCAGGATTACTCAGAGATCGGGATAAATCAGTTAAAGCACCCCACCCACAAATAAAAGGGGAGTGTTAAAAATATGACTATATAATTAGTTTCTTTCCTACCAGCGAAGTTTTGGGATAGATGGTTAGTCAATCAAGATTAACAACAATCATCTTTCTTGGCATAGTAAAGGGTTGCTTTGTTCTAATTAGTATCAAATAAAAAATTGCTATCAGTGTCAAAATGAAAACTATTATCAAACTAAATCAAAGTGGATATACACTATGTTGTCATGTGATGCAATCTATTGACAAATATCAATTTAATCAATCAGCAGCAACCAGAATAACGAGGATTTAATCAAACTTCTAATACATCACAAATAAGGGTTCCAGGCTCCCCACAAAGATCAACAAAAGTTAGACAATTAATTAAATTCAATGTAATTATCTAATTGTCTCAATTAATCTGATCGATCCAACAACAAAAATTAACAAAAATACCATACAATCTGATTGACAAAACTAACAAATTTGGTTGAGGAGCTAGGGTCTGGGGGTAAATTAGGCAATGGCAATCTATGGCGAATTTATGATCAATGAAAGAAGGCTCAAACTACAGAATCTACAAGAGCGGAACTAGCAGGCAAAGGATAAAGAAATTTATGATGTGAAATATGCAGTCAATTTTCACCGATGACAAAGATACCTATAATTTCTTTATTTGTCTCATTGTGATGTTTCATTGGCAGATTCATAGATCATGTTACAAATGCATTTCTACATGGAGAATCACAAGAGATAAACATAAATAAAAACTTAAGTTTTTGCTCAAAGAGTTTGATGTAAAATTGAGGTGAGATCCACCTGCATCGATATGAGGTGCAAAAGAGTGTTGTGAATGGTCAAACATTTACCATCTAGTTGGAGATACTTACGACAAACAAGATCAAGTTCATAGTCCATGTATTGGTCATTTCCTTCTGCAAGCTGTTGCTGAATAGTTACGTTGAGAAATTTTTAAGCAATCCAAACTTCATTACTGAGGCTGAAGTAATCATATACCCAACTTCTTCGGGTTACTAAGTAATGTTAAAGTGCAACATGTCAAAACCTTACCTCTCAATAGAACCAACTTCCCTCCAGTTACTATCGTGTCACATGTCAGGGTCTTAACTTTGATTAACTATTACAGAATATTTATAGCGCCATGAAGAAATGGAGTCCATGTAATAGCGATCTTTAGGAACAAACTAAAGGAGTAAGCTCATAAAATACAATTAAATGAAGAGCTGTAGGAAGGCCTTACAATTTTACAAGTGTTGTCATATTGCTGTATGAAGCTGGAATGGAACTGCCACTGAAATTATTGTTATCAAGCTGACTGCAAACATAAAGAAAACAATAGTGTCACATGAGGTTAAACTTTTTTTTAATAAAAAAGACAAGAATACCGTTTGAATTATGCGTTGGGTACACTACTTGTTCATTTTTTATTCTTTGAAAAGATTACTCTTCTTCTTCCATATTTTGTTCTCTAATACTCACAGTTCACTGATTCGTGTTGTTGGTGTGTGTTTCCTTTGTGTGGTTAATCATCCTTACTGCTTAGCGAAGTGTATGATTGTTTTTATCTGTAGTATTAGTTGTGGGCATTATGAAAGTGGTCCTGCTACCAAGATGCCTGAGGGAAAGCACTTTGTTCGAGAAGTGAGCAATGATACATGTGAGGAGAGTAATATCACATGTAGCTTTGATCAGATATAAATAGATGTATCTGTTGTACACTGTTGTCAATCTCTATATGCACCATAAATGAAAGGAATAAAGAGGCAAGTTTACAATAAAAAAAAATCTCACTTATATCTCACAAGCCACTTCTCTCTCATTTTTGTGCCTTCCTCTTCTCTTCTTGTACACACATCAAGTGTGGAGTAACCTAGCTTGTGAGGGTTGGACAAAACCTGGCCAACTTCAAGCCTAACATGCAGGCTAACTTGAACTGAGTGTTTTTCCAAAAAAAAAAAAACAAAAAAAATGGCATTTGACACTGGCCGGTTGAATCTGTCAGCCCAAGTTTACAATCAAAAGTGTTCTTAGCTATATTTCTCAAGATCTTTATTCTGTTTTATCTACTTCCATGTCTTCATTTTCTTCTTCTCCAGCCATCATATAACAGTGTTTTCTATATTTCTTTTTCTTTTTTTTTTTTTCTTTTCCTCCTTTTTCCTTCCCACTGCTTGCTGAGGGACCTAGCCCTTCTCCCTCCCCCCTTCTTGCAAAAAACCTACTGTGTTCCTCCTCCCTTCTTGTGGCAGCTAGCCCCTGCAATTTCTTCTCCAGCACCCAGCAGGATAAGTCCCCACGACACCTCAGCCAAAGTTTCGCCAACATTGGTGAGCCTCACACCCTACTCATCCCATTGTCCTCAACTGCTCCATCTTCAAATCCTACTCCTATGTCATCAAGAGCTTCGGTCAGAGGTACTCCTCTTATGTTCCCTTACCCACCAGATGTCAGAGACCTAGTTGTGTCAGAATTTTTTTTTTCCTAGCACTGACTTCCTAGACCTGTCACCTAACTGTTTCCCTGAAACCCTTACCAAGGAGACCTTGCCTGGTTTTCTAGTTCATCTTTGCTGGCATGTTGCTATAGTTGAGCACTTCTTTCTTTTCTTCCCTTGTCAACTTGTATTTCAGCCGAGTAGTTGAATCAGTTTCACTGTTAGTGTTTCCCTCTTGCTTTGCTGCTTGTGAGTCCTCCCTTATCCTTGTCTCCTTTTTTAATTGAACAGAAGGTACCCCTCCTTCCCTTGAGATTGAATTGCATATCATGTGGCTATATTGGATAGGCTATCAACGTAAAGATCAGCCCTATGCTCCTAATTTATGCCTTATAGCAAATGTTGTTTACATAATTCTCATTCCAGTGTGACCTTGGTCATTGTGATTACATTTCACTTTTCTTATGCCGAGTATGCTTGATTCTTGAGAATGTGTTATCATTTAAAGACAACAATAGAGCAGTTTCTTGTTATCTTCCTGTTTGTATTGAAGTTGGATTGGAACCCTTATGAACGAGTGATTACTGGTTTCCTTTTGTTTATCAGCTTGGCTTTTGAGTTCATTAAGTTTCTGTTTTATGTTTCAGGTTAGTTTGTAAGGGTGAGTTTTCTCTCATGAAGAAGGGGTGAGTCTAGTGATATGCTTTAGTGATATTTTATAGGAAGTTAGAGTTGGCATTCATAGATTATTTTTCTCATTTTTCTTTAACTGTCAGTGTTATGCTTTGAGAGTATATGTGTTTCTTTTAGTGTATCCTTGTAGATCCATCGATTGAAGGACTTTAGAGATCTTTGGGAATGAGCCAATGCTATATAAGTCCTTGTTCAGGTGGTGTTTTCTGTATTTTTCTTTAACACTTACCTTGTGAGATGATGTTGTCTACGGGTAGCTTCTGGAGTATGCAAACTGATCGTCGAGGCTAGTGTTCGACACTATCTCCGTAAACGATATTGCTCCGCTACGGTGCTTAACGGATTGTTGCAATTCGTTCCCAAGATACAACGACGACGAACGTCTCGGTCCCTAAGTCAACTGTCCAGTCATCTCCCTTTGCCCACGAGGATGCCGCATAGGCGCTGCCACGTCAGGTAAGAGCCTGACACGTCACCCGAGTGCCTCACCCGAGTGCCACGCAGGCACTGCAATATCACCTGGAGCATAAATTTAAGCTCCTCAATGCTCCTCGCGACGATGCGAAGTGCAAAGTGCGCCTACAAAGCGCCCATTGCGCACGTGCGCACGTGGCGGGTGGCGGGCTCACAGGTGCGAGCACCTGCTCGCCCTGGGCTAAGGGGTCACCTGTCCTTTTATTTTTTGTGTTAACTCCATTAACACATCTTCATTAATAAGTAGAGAATACACATCGAAAATTTCCGATGTGGGACTATTCTCCTATGCAATTTATTAATGAATAACAAATGTTATTTTGGGTTGACTTTAAACATTAATTTCTCATTCACCCTTAATCGGTTTTGAGCAAATTAATAGTCTAAATCTATCTACGCGAATCGTAGATTTCAATTTTGAAGTCAATTACGACTTTCAACAATTGATGGCTTCCTTCCTCTAAATCGTTTTGGTCCATTTAAGGCCCCAATATCCAACAATCCCCCACATGAATGGAAATTAATGCAATGCGTGTATGCATGCTGACATTTTTCAAGAGTCCAATCGATAAGTCACTGCATCGGGAGAGGTAGCTTGTGGCTTTGAACCTTCCGTAGTGAAATGCTATCGAGTATACTAGGTTGCGCAGTGAACGTGATGTCTTGAACTGCTCAGCTGTTGGTGTATACTTAGACAATAACACCCACACAGAGATCTATCTCACCTACTTTAGGTTCTCATGGTTGGTTCCGTTTCGGCCATGGATACCATCTTGGATTCATGAGTGTTTCATTGAAGCGGCCTGTCTTCACACTCACATAGGTGACACTTCTATCAAGAGTATCCTACCATACTCCACCTTATCAGGTATAGAAGTCACTAAAAGCATAAGCTTAACCTCACTCCATGAGGTAGGACAGGACAAATTCATCCTAGGATTGGGATGAGATAAACTATCTAATGTCTTTGGACCACAACTTCTGTAACCGTTGTCCCATTGAACCAAGATCTTGGGATCTCCAACAACAAGGTTGGGTTACCGCTATCGTTTTAGTTGTAGATTTTTAATCCCATTCCTCTAGATGAGCGGTATACTTGATCTCGACTTAACCCTTCGTTAGAGGATCCGCCAAATTATCTTTGGACTTAACATATCGATTCAAATCACTCCATTCGAGATCAATTGCCTAATGGTATTATGTCTACGACGTATATGTCGTGACTTCCCATTATACATATTACTGCCCTTCCAATCGCGATTGACTATCACGATGGATTAATCGGCAGACAGTTTCACCCACTAGGAATATCTTCCGAAATTCATGACCATTCGACTTCCTCATTTGCTTTTAGTGCTATAAACTCGGATTCCATAGTTGACCGAGCAATGCAGTCTGCTTAGTGGATTTCCAAGATATCGTGAATACATATCCATTAGTGGATTTGGAGTCTTTTATATCGCAATTAGCATCACAATATCCTTCCAATACGGGATATTTTCCATAATGTAATCCATAGTTCATAGTATATTTCAAATATCGAGAACTCGCATCAATGCTTTCCGATGGGTGTCGTTTGGATTACTCGTAAAACAACTCAGTTTGTTGACCGTACAGGCAATATCCGGACGTGTGCGGTTTGTGAGATACATCAAACCGCCTATTATCCGAGAATATTCCAATGCGATATGGTCTCACCATGGTTTTGCTAAGTGTTGACTTAGATCCATAGGTGTTTTCACCGTAGAGAGATCGTACGCATTGAATTTTTTCAATACAGATTCTACATAATGGGATTGTGTTAAAACTATCCCTCTGATGTCTGAGAATTTTAATTCCCAATATAACATCTGCTTGACCCATATCTTTCATATCAAAATTTCCGGTCAACATTTTCTTTGTAGTCATGATTACATCATGATTACGCCCATTATTAGCGTCGTCTACGTATGACAGACAATTACATAGCCTTGGTGTGTTTTGACATAAATGCATTTGTCACATTCATTTATTCTGAATTCGTTTGACAACATTACTTTGTCAATTTTTTCGTGCCATTGTTTAGGCGCTTGCTTAAGTCGACACACCTTTTCTCATTCCAGGAGCCATGAACCCTTCGGGTTGCTCCATATAAATTTCTTCTTCCAACTCACCATTTAAGAATGTAGTCTTAACATCCATTTGATGTATTTGGAGATACAGTTCTGCAATGGCTATTAGCACTTTTATGGACGTAATCCTTGTCACCGGTGAGTATGTATCGAAGTAATTAAGGCCTTCCTCTTGCTTGTACCCTTGGCTACAAGTCCGGCCTTATACTTGTCAATTGATCCATCGACTTTATACTTACGTTTTAGTATCCACTTACAACCTAATGGTTTATTACCGGAAGGAAGGTCTACTAATTCCCAAGTATGATTATTCACGATAGATTCGATTATCGACAACTTCTTTCCACATTGGAGCATCGGTCTAGAGAGCTTCACTTAATGTTCTTGGTTCCATTTCTGACAGTATGAAATCGCGCCCGAACGATTTCTCAACTCTAGTTTGCTACGACGTGGCTCTTCACTGATCGTCGATAGTCCTTTTATAACACTAAGTTAACGCCATTTTTGTTTGAACTTCCGTTGTTATCACTTTCAACGTTCTCTTTTATTTGGGAATACGTTTTCAAAGAATATCGCATTTCGAGATTCTATGGTTGTTCCACATGTATATCGGGAATATCTGATTTGTGAACTAGGAAACGATATGCACTACTATTATGGGCATATCCGACAAATACCGCATCGAACGTTTTAGGTCTGATCTTTACTTGCTTTGGTTTAGGTACTTCGACCTTTGCCAAGCACCCCCACACTTTCAGGTATTTGTACGATGGCTTGCGACCTTTCCATAATTCGTATGGAGTTTTATCACTTTCCTTATGAGAGATTTTGTTGAGAATGTGATTTGCCGATAATATTGCTTCCCCCCACAAGTTTTGAGGTAAGACTGAATTTATTAACACGACATTCATCATCTCTTTTTGTGTCCGATTTTTACGTTCAGCAATACCATTAGATTGAGGTGAGTAAGGCACCGTTGTTTGATGGATAATGCCAGGATCTGAACAAAATTCATCAAACGGTGCACCATATTCTCCACCTCTATCGCTAAGAATTATTTAATTCGTTTGTCAAGTTGATTTTCAACTTCTGTTTTATAGGTTCTGAACGCCTCTAAGGCTTCATCTTTACTTTTTAAAAGAAAGACATAACAGAACTTCGTGCAGTCATCGATAAAAGTAATAAAATATTTTTACCTCCTCTAGTTTGCACAAATTTCAAGTCACATAGATCACTATGTATTAACTCTAGAGGAGTTGTCGTCCTTTCCACCGAATGAAAAGGTAGTTTCGTCATTTTCGCTTCCACGCACACTTCACATTTGAGTGTTCCGTCAACATTGACGTTTGGTAATAAATTTAATTTAACGAGACGTTTGAGAGTATTATTATTCACATGTCCGAGTCGATCATGCCATAAATTAAAACACTCAACAACATAGCTGGAAGCATTTATTTTATTACCATCAAAATTTTGGAGTACAGGCATTACAACCATTTTGAATAGACCCTTTTCTAGGTACCCCTTTCCTACGAAGACACCATTCTTCGTAAGTACAAAGTTGTCTGACCGAACACTAGCCTAAATCCGGCCTTTACCAATGCCGCTCCGAAACTAGGTTCTTACGATGTCGGGAACATGGAGTACGTCAATGAGTGTTAGCTCCTTGGACGTCATCTTGATAACAACTTTCCGAGTCCAACAATTGGCGGCGTCGTGGAATTACCCGTATAGAGCTTCCGCCATTTATCGGAGTATACTTGGAGAACATCGCTTTATCGGAGCAGATATGACGAGTTGCTCCGGTATCGATGAACCATTGCTTCGGGTTGATATCCACGAGTTGGCTTCAAATACAACCGCGGTGAGATCCAAGTCCTCAAGAGAGGTTGCGCATGATTCGCAACATCCTTTGGCCCCTCGTTGGCTTCTTTGGGCGTCTGCGGTCTTTGGATAGGTGTCCCGCCTTTCCACAGTTGTAGCGAGCCTTTGAACTTCTTTGCTGGAGCCTTCCTTTGAACGGCTTTTGGCGTTCGGCTCGACCAGGTTGGACATTTCGTCTATAGTCCGCTTGGTTCCTCTGGAGTCGGATAGCTTTCGATTATCCTCTTCTATTCGTAGCCTCAGGATCAGGTCTTGCAGCCCTATTTCCTTTTGCTTGTGCTTTAGGTAATTCTTGAAATCCTTCCATGACGGAGGGAGCTTCTCAATTACCGCAGCAACTGCGAATGTCTCGTTCAGCTTCATGCCTTCGGCGTCCAGATCATGCAGTATTAATTGCATATCTTGGACTTGAGATGAGACGCTTTTTGAGTCCACCATCTTGAAATCGACCGACGATGAATTTCTTCAATCCAGCATTTTCGGTCTTGTATTTCTTCTCAAGGGATTCCCACAAAGATTTTGCCGTCTCCAGAGAACAATATACGTTATATAACGTGTTGTCCAAGGCGTTGAGTATATAATTGCGGCACAGAAAATCTCCATGAGACCACGCATCGCTAGCAGCCTTACTTCCTTCCGTAGCGGCTGGCGTGTCTTCGTGCAAAAACCGTACAAGGTTTAGCGTTGTTAGATAAAACAACATCTTCTGTTGCCATCTTTTGAAGTCGGTTCTGGTGAATTTCTCCGGCTTTTCTCCGTGCGGAATGGTTGTCGGAATGGCGGTCGGAACGACGGTCGGAACGACCGTCGGAATGTCGTTGGTATCCATATCAGTTTGCAGGAAATATCGTTTACGACTGTTTTCTCCGGTTAGCTTCTGGAGTATGCAAACTGATCGTCGAGGCTAGTGTTCGACACTATCTCCGC
Source organism: Zingiber officinale (assembly GCF_018446385.1). NCBI lineage: Eukaryota > Viridiplantae > Streptophyta > Magnoliopsida > Zingiberales > Zingiberaceae > Zingiber > Zingiber officinale. The sequence goes on along the minus strand of NW_024589965.1, from coordinate 32,673 downwards.
TACGGTGCTTAACGGATTGTTGCAATTCGTTCCCAAGATACAACGACGACGAACGTCTCGGAATCGTAGCACTCCGACTTCCGAGACCAGCGAACCTTTTAGTAGACTTCTTGGACTCTTGAATGCACAAGATGAGATGAATGCTTGAGGAAGAGAAGAGAAGATTGAGTGAGTATTCCATCATCTGGAGGGTTCTATTTATACTGAACGAAGAGGTTGAGTGTCCTTTGGGTGAGTGGATGTGTTCCTTGGGCTGGATCGATCTAGATCATCTATTCTGAAGGGTTGTAACCCTTCACCAAGCCCACTTCAATCTCATCCATTAGATCTGAGGAGTTGTGACCCTCAGATCTCGCCTATTGTCATCAGCCATCGGATCTGGATCTATTGATTCGATGCTTCAGATCAAGCCTCATCCCAGGCCATCAGATCGTTACTCTTTGCGATCCAACGCTCTAGATCGCATCACAAGCGATCCATCATATCTATTTGATCAACGTTGATCAACGGTAGCCATCCATTCCCTAAGTCAACTGTCCAGTCATCTCCCTTTGCCCACGAGGATGCCGCATAGGCACTGCCACGTCAGGTAAGAGCCTGACACGTCACCCGAGTGCCACGCAGGCACTGCAATGTCACCTGGAGCATAAATTTAAGCTCCTCGCGACGATGCGTACGTGCGAAGTGCAAAGTGCGCCTACAAAGCGCCCATTGCGCACGTGCGCACGTGGCGGGTGGCGGGCTCACATGTGCGAGCACCTGCTCGCCCTGGGCTAAGGGGTCACCTGTCCTTTTATTTTTTGTGTTAACTCCATTAACACATCTTCATTAATAAGTAGAGAATACACATCGAAAATTTCCGATGTGGGACTATTCTCCTATGCACTTTATTAATGAATAACAAATGTTATTTTGGGTTGACTTTAAACATTAATTTCTCATTCACCCTTAATCGGTTTTGAGCAAATTAATAGTCTAAATCTATCTACGCGAATCGTAGATTTCAATTTTGAAGTCAATTACGACTTTCAACAATTGATGGCTTCCTTCCTCTAAATCGTTTTGGTCCATTTAAGGCCCCAATATCCAACAGATGATTAATCCATTACATGTGCAATCATTGAGCCAGCAGCACTTCGCCCTCAGCCTTTACAATTCACTGCTTTGCCGGCACCGGACTGGACTCAACAGGCCTATCCCCCAATGACTCTAAGGATAAGGCTCTAGCTATAGCAGAAGGAGATCAAGTGGATGTCATGCCCAAAGATAAGGCCGGCAAGTAAGAACAGGTGGAACCTCCGCTATATTGGAAGAAGAAGCAACTGCACCTGTGAGAGGAAGAAACAAACCAGGTACTTCTGGACGATTTAGGCCGTCTCAGGCATGATGAAGGTCGGCTCATGCAATATTCGAGGCCTCAACAAAGGCCTCAAGCAAAAGAGGGTGAAAACCTTCTTCGAAAAAAATAAACTGAGCGTTCTAGGAGTGTTGGAAACAAAACTATCGGTTTCGAGTTATCAAAAACTAAGATCTCAAAGGTTTCAACGACTTCAGGTGGAGCAACAGGATAATCCAAAGGGCAGAAGTCGAATATTATTGGTGTGGGATGACCAAAGGGTTGGTCTAGAGGTGCAAGTGTGGCATGATCAGTTCGTTCACTGCATGGCGACTTGTAAAATGCCTCACAAACTTTTTACGATCGCCTTCGTGTATGGAAAACTTACTATTGTTGGATGGAGACCATTAGGGGATGGCCTACAGTGTCTTACCTCTGTTATGGGGAGACCTTGGCTCATGTTAGGGGACTTCAACTCATTCTTATCGGCCGATGAAAAATGTGGAGGATTCCCAATAACACAATACTGCGCCTCCGACTTTCAAAGCTTTGTGTCTTCTGTGGGGCTGGAAGATTTGACATATACGGGCTGCCGATACACATGTACAAATGGAATATTTGTAGCAAGTTAGATTGAGCTCTTATCAACAAATCATGGTTAGAAGCGGAGCTTCGCAGCTTTGCGGAATTCACCCACCAGGCTGCCTATCAGATCATTTGGCATGCATTGTTTCTACTCTAGATGGTGGTAACCAGATTCCTAAACTTTTTAAGCTTTTTAACATGTGGGCCAAGCATGAACTGTTCTCGCAGGTTGTGGAGACCAAATGAACAGAATATTCCCAGCAAACACGGAATGGCACACCAATAGTTTCGGCTTCTACAACTTCTAAACCAACTGAAGATTGATCTAAAACAGCTGAACATTGACCATTTTCAGCACATAACTCAGAGGACAGCAGCGGCACATCAATGTTTGGAAAACACTAAGATTAAGGGGCTTGCAAATGACACCATGACAGATAATTACAAGGCCATACAACAAAGACGCGGCACCTTTAAGTGCTGCTGAACACAACTTTTGTATGCAATGTGCGAAGGTGGAATATTTCAAGCAGGTGGATCGCAACTCCTCATTCTTTCATGCTCTAGTGAAGAGGAACATTCGTGAAGAGGAACAACCGACGAAATGAGATCATGGCTATGGAGAAGATGGATGGGCAACTAACCACATCATTTGAGGAAGTTGTGAAAGCCTTTTTTGACCATTTCCAAACACAGCTTGGCATGGAAGTGGACCAGACTGAATTTCCACAGAATAGCTTGCAGTTTGGCCGGTTGAGAGTTCTGATCAGCATGATGAACTTGTCTGTATGCCAACCATTGATGAAATTAAGGGGGCATTGTTTGACATCGGTGATCATAGAGCACCGGGATCGGATAGATACAGGTCCAAGTTTTTCAAGCAGTCGTGAGACACTATAGGGCCGGTTTTTGTTGCTATTGTACAGGAGTTCTTTCGCAGTGGAAAATTATTGTGTCGATGGAACCACACATTGCACTTGTCCCAAATCGGCTCATGCTAGCAGAGTATCAGATTATCGACGTATCTGCTGTTGTACAGTATTCTAAGGTTATTTCTAAGGTATTGGCAGCCAGAATGTCAAAAGTTGTGGATCAAATTCTTCATCAGTCTCAGGCGGCTTTTGTGCAGCACAAGTTCATCATTGACAACATCCATTTAGCAAAGGAGTTTTTTAAGAGGTATAACAGAAAGATGATATCACCCTGATGCATCATAAAGATTGACCTCCGGAAGACCTTAGATTCAGTCAAGTGGGACTTTCAGCAAGAAACTATGTTGGGACTAAACTTTCCTGTGCAGTTTGTATTAAGGTTTAAAATTTCGACCCGTGCCGAGGTTCCGGTCCTGGACCGGAACGATACAGTTTCGGTATTGTATCGTGCCGTGCCGATATAGCTTCGGTATTTTTTAAATATAAAATATATTAATTAAAAACTAAAATATTTAACATAAATATTTAAAAAATAAACAATATAAAAAATCATCTTTAAAAAAAAGGAAAAGATATGAAAATAGATAAATAAATAAATAAAATTTTATTAGAATTTTTAAATTAAAATATATGAAATATAAAATTAATTAGATAGTTTTATTAGGGTTTAATAAAGTCTCTTTAGATTATCTCAATCATAGCTAGGAGTTGATTAAAATAATTAACCTAAATTTAATTAAAAAAAATCTGAAATCCGACACCACTCGCGAGCCTACACGACTTCGGCACTGTCGCGGGGTTGCACAACCAGTCATGGCCGCAGGGATTGCGTGACTCCTTCGGCGTGACCGCGTTGGTTGTGCGATCCCTCTGCAGCAACCGCAAGGTCGCACGATGTCTCCGCGACGGCAGCAGAAGGGTTATGTGACCCCTCCGCTGCTATTGCAGGGTCGAGCGACCCCTCCGTTATGACCACAGTCAATACGTCGCACCTGTCGCGGGTCTCGTGCGGGGGTCGTGCCGGTGCTAGTCACCAAGCAAAACGAGATGTTTCGCCCGTTTCGACCGTCTCGGTGTAGCACTTTAAACCATGATTTGTTTTACGGATCATGGAATGTGTGCCACCACATCCTTTTCTTTGGCTATCAATAGAGGAATTTTTGGACACTTCAGAGGGGCCAGAGGTTTGAGGCAGCAAGACCCATTATCGCCTTATCTTTTCGGCATCTGTGTCGAGATTTTTGGGAGATAGCTACAAATATGCACCATAAGAGAGGACGTTAATTTTCACCCTCAGTGTGGTTATCTCCATTTAGCACACTTGGACTACGCGGATGATCTTCTTTTAGGTGATGTAGCATTCGTAGGTGCGCTGACTACTTGTTTATTAGATTTTGGTGCAACGGTAGAACATCAGGTTAATAGGCTAAAGTCAAATATTTTCTTGGTTGGAGTTGTAAACTCGACACGCTAGCAGATTCTTACCATCACTGGTTTTCAAGAAGGAACCATGCCTTTCCAATATTTGGGGATCCCACTAGCGGCGGTGCGCCTCCGACTTTTTTATTATAGCCCCCACTTGAATCTCTGGTCTGTCGGATCAATGCTTAGTTGAAAAAGACTCTGTCATATACTGGCAAGGCGCAACTAATCACGTTAGTCTTACAGGAGGTTGAGTGCTTCTAGCTATCCATCCTTCCTTTGCCCCATGACATTGTTGATCGCATCTACAGCATTTGCAGCTCTTTAATGTGAATATCTAAGCATCCTCCAATATCATGGGCATATATGTGTTGACCGAAGGATGGATGCGGCTTGGGATTTAGAGACTTACGCATTTGGAATTTAGCCCTCTTGGCTAAAGTACTTTGGAGGATAAAGTGGGTGCATCACACTTACCTCAGGCGTCCGGATTTATGGACTTGAGAGGCAGCCAACACATAATCACCTCTAGTCAAGCGGTTGCTGCAGATACGAGATCTCATATTATCAGCTACAGGGTCACTAGAGGTTGCTGGACAAAAGCTAGCATAATGGCTTTGTCGAGATGGTGGGGTGGCTCATGCATATGATTTCTTTAGGCAACCTAGTCCTAAGAAGCCATGGACTTGGACAATGTGGAAGACATATGTACAGCCAAGTCACGTAGTTACCCTCTAGATGTTGGCACTTAGGAGGTTACCCACAAGAGACAAATAGGAGTACCAGAGGACCAACAATGCACCTTCTGTCTATAGGTGTTGGAGCCATATGAGCATATATTCTTCGGGTGCCCCTTTATGGCGGAGTTATGGAGGATGAAAGATTGGCTGCAAATGGGACAGGAAATGTCCACATACCAGCGGATGATGAGGGTCTTTGAGAGATATTATCGTGGGAGTAGAATGTTGGCAAAGGCTCATCATCTTGTCTTGTCTTCTATGGTACACCATGTATGGAGGGGTAGAAATAAAAGTTTCTTTGGTGAGGATGAGTTAGATTGTGAGAAGACTTTCAGGAGTGTGCAAATTCATGTATACCCTTGCGAATGTACTCTAATATGATAAGTCACTCCTAATGGGCCAATTCTTATACTCTTGGTTCATGCTATAAAATTTACTTATCAAAAAAAATCGAGATATGATGCTTGCTCAAGAACTGGAAAAAAGAAAATTTTGGGACTAAATAAAAGAAGAAAATGATTTTATTTCCTGCTTCATATGATCTTGTCATGCTTGGGTGGGTGCCTTATGTTTTTTTTTTAAAGAATTCCTCTTTACGCTCTGCCTTTAATCAATTAGTGCATTATGCAGACTATGATCCATCACTGTATCAAGACCTCTATCACACAATTGAGTGGAAGGGGCAACACTCTCATGCATTATGCAGACTTAAATCATTTTTTACTTGGAGATTGTAGGGTTCGTGCAATCATACCCATCCTCTTCAACTTACTTTGCACTTGTGTGCTTACACACAACCTTCCATTGACCTCCAGGTTCACAATTTGAGGCAACCATTTGAGGTTGGTCACACACCAGTTAACTCATGTTCAAAGATATTCAATGACTACTTCAGCAGCAAATTCTAGTGTCATTTTAGTTTTATACTGCACATTGTTTTTATTGTTTTGTTTACTTAATGCACTTTCCTTTTTAGTATTTTTTTTTCATCCAGTATGCGTCCACTTTCCATTTTATCAGCATAAACAGTCAGAATAAAATTCAGCATTCATCACTATTTTAGTGTTGTGTGTATTCTTGTTGTGTTGTCCTATGGTTATGATGCAGTGGTTGATGGAGTTCGACAGGCTACATGAATCATATTCGCTTATTCTCCATTCAGCTCCATGCAACTTATGCCACCTTTCTAATAAAACTAAGCAAAGTAGTATTTCACAAAACCTACATTTACAAAAATTTGAGCATGTAGAAAACTCACAGGATTCTCAGATTTGGCAGCGATCCAAGTTCCGGGGGAAGCAATCCAGATAAATTATTGTTATCCACCAGACTGCCAAATTCACACAAGAAAACAAAAGTAAATTTAGGTCATACATGACTAGAATAGGAGCTGCAAAACACTTACAGATGTAATAAGACTGGCAGTGTAAACAGCTCATATGGAATTTGCCCACTCAATGAGTTGTTGTTCATGTGTCTAAGGAACAAAATAAAGCAAATCAGTAAGAATCCTCTACAAAGTGTCAATTATGAGCAACAAGGACCTACTCACAAATGACTTATATTTCTCAAATTAGCAAATGATTTGGGTATTGGCCCTGAAATATGGTTCTCGTCTATTTGTAACCTATTTAATCTAGGAAGATTGCCAATCTCATCAGGTAAAGAGCCAGATAACTTGTTGCCACTTAGAAGTCTGCAGATAGAAGATAAAAGGGCAAACATAAACATATTGGTTAATGAAATTTTAAAGAAATGTAATCATCTAAATAATATTGATAGAACAATAGTCTAAGATGGTAGGTATTGCCAATATAAAAGAAGCAAAAAGTAGAATGAAGAGAAAAATGAAATAGTTGCATAACAATTATAATAAAAAGCATAATAGTGGAAAAGGGAATCACAATAAATAATAACTTCAATCTTCAACACAAGAGAAGCAAACACTTGCAACTCTACTGTTGTTAAATCTTACACAGCAAACAGAGAAAATAACTTGCAGTCATATGAAGAAATACGATCCTGCTCATCTTGAAGATTTTCCCCATTAATGTCCTAATAATTGTTGTTTTCAATTGTCTAGCCCAATTAACCTTTTAGTGAGCAAACACCTAATCTACTATCCTCACAATGGGAAAAAAAAAAGGACAACAAATAATAGCCTAACAAATATGCCTCCAGGTATATACACACAAAAGCATTAATTAATTTATTTATTTAAAAATAACAAAATAAATAAGATGATAACATCACAAGTCAAAATACAGGAAAAAAAGAAAAACAATCATCATCTAACCATGCTGATGTTTGCCACATTATGAATGCATATGAAGATTGGAGTGCAATAAGAACTAGTGGCATGAGAGATGGTAGGACACAAGAGAGTGAGAGAAGTTAACTATGCATAGTGGAGGCAGGCAACTTTGTAAATCGAAATAATAAAAATCCACTGCTAATAGAATTCGCAATTTATTGAGAATCTTAACCAGAAGTTTAAGAGCAGTAACAATATTTCCTATCCTGAAATTTGCTGATAAGTTCTCAACAAATTGCAGCTTTATCCCTAGAAAACCAGGCAAGCAGTCGATTTTTTTTAATTTTTTTAAAACTTAGATCAAAACCTTGAGGCATTCCCAGAGGTTACAAGATCCAGGCCTCGGAATTAGATTTGCTGCACTTAAGGCCATCAGCACTACCAGTAGTGGCAGCATAGCAGCCTAATATGCTCAACTGGTGGGGCTGTAGGACTCCTATGGTAAAACTTGGTAACCAAACTCACTGATATAATGAGCAATATTAATACCATTCCTAAGTGACTCATAAAGATGGCCATCTCTATGGTAGGTCTTAAGTCGTCCATTCTTTTTTTAGTTGGTGCCAGGTATCCAGCTTAAGTCGTCCATTCTTTACATTGTGCATACTGTACGCAGATGCTAAATAACAGCACCGATTTTTAAAAGGTATAAATTTAAGACAAAATCAACAATTTAAGTTAGAAAGTCTAATATGGGTAATGAATCAACATTGGCATGCAGACAAAAACCCAAAACTCCATGGTGAAACTTCAGCCAAACAGAATATGGCAACATTGTAGATGAACATGCGCGAGCACGTCCATGTGAACATGACATTAACTCCATTGAGATCTCCAAAGTTAACAGATCAAATGACTAGAAATTGCAACTGGTAACCATTTTTCACTTAATTGATGGAGAAATTTCATGTATCACATAACATCTCAACGATCAAACATATAGTTTAAGTATGCAAGAATCGATTGTAAATTCACAGTTCTATTTAAGTTCCAGTTGTCCTTTGGATTGGCTCATGCCCAATTTATTATCAAATCTGATTATTATAAATTAAAGAAATTGTATGTTGCGTGAATATATGATCGAAGTTGTTTAGGATAAGACACCAAGGCTCCTCCAACCCCAAAAATCAAAATAGGTTTCCCAACTGCCAAGAAAATTGCGATGAACTCAGAACACAATCTCAAATGCAAGCATGTAGCAAAGAATTGAGATTATGAAATGATATTTCAGTGGTTTAAATAGCTGTAGCCAAATAAGCACACTATGTTACTTCTATAAGATAAACAGGATGTTATAAGGTAATCCAGGATTTTCACTAAATAGTGATAGCTCAAGATTCCAATATGCCAGCCTCAGAGGTTTTAGAGAAATTGAGATAGTTTGAGAAAAAAACAACACTCTAGAAATATCTATATGATATAAGCCATATTATAATGAAACAATCAAGTTACATTCCCTAATACTATCGGAGAGCCTACAGAAAAAGTTTGCAGTGATCCATTTTAATACTTTCCCAGACTAAACATACATGATCTAGTACAGTATTTCTTCGCAAAAGGGCATAGCACATATTTATTCAGATTAGAAAAAAGAAACTGAGAGAAGGTGACCAAGTGTACCACGGAAGAAAAATAAAATGTACATTATTACTAATCTCTGGTAATGGATAAAATCTTACAGAAGCCTCAAGGATGTAATATTGCCTATCTCCTTTGGGATAGTTCCACTTATCGCATTCCACATAAAATCCCTATAAATTTGGAAATAAACCTAATCAAAAGGCTAGTCAGCAGTTAGAGTAAGAAAAAGTGTTCATCTAAACCCAGCTCTATAATGTAAGGCAAACCTAATTCAACTATATTGCAAGCATATTAGTAAGCTCAAATTGTCACCTTTCAGCAATCAAATAATATCATAACTCACATAATTTTCAATTGCGACAGAAGACCAAGCTCAGGTGCCAGAACTCCAGATAAATTATAATTTAACAATTGCCTGGGAGGCAAAATGTGTCAGCATGAAGTGAAAAATATGCATATACATCCAACCATAGTAACTCAACTGAATACAACTGAAATTTCAAGGTAATCAATTGATTCACTACCAAAAGTACCTAAGCATTGGAAGAATAAGGGTGGTGCTATTTCATATCTGAATAGTATACAACTCTTTCGAACTCTCAGCTCAAATATACCCTAACTCAATTTTCTAAATTTCTATAAATTCTTCTCGAGTTAAGCTTGATTTGATCTTATTCTTTGAGTTCAAGTTTTCGTTGGAATCAAAATGTCTTGAGAAAAGCAAAGTCACACCTCTAGTCTCCTCTTGTCCAAATTAATAGGTAACTATTTATTTTAAGAAAATCTGAGAATGTCAAAAATTTAGCAATTATTTTTTAATCAAATTCATCACAGATTCTACATGCCTTACGTTAATCATCAAGCAAACATATGATTCATAGATTGTCTTTTGATGACTGGTAACAGAAGTGTAAATGGAAATCCACTTAAACAACCGATTATTTTGGAATCTACTTTAAACTAGTATATATTTTTGTTTTTGAAGTGAAGGCATATAGTTGGATGGAAGAAGTTGGCTAGTGTAGATAATTCAACAAAGAGGAAGCCAAGTCCATTCAACTAGATATGTCCAGGAGCATTCCCACAGCATTGCGTGGAACCTTGGTCTAAACTTATGCTGCCAAGTGCATGAAGGTAAGAATAAGAATATAGTGGTCAAATAAGAACTGAAAAGCTACGTTCCTATTCCCTTTCCTCAAAGAAATTCAATTAATAAATAAAGGAATGTTTTGGAAATAGAATAGAGAACAAAAGAAATTTAAAATTAAATACGAATGTATCATTGTCATATTTGAAAATGTCGAAACAACTTCCATAAAAAAAGATTTCTCAAAGTGTCAATCATACAGTTGTTCTATATGTAGGTATTCATCATTTGATGTAGCACAAAATACGCCTGTCCAATTTGATGTACATGGATCTCCATTGTCCCAAGATTTGAGGTTTCCCATAGGATCAGTGAAATTGCTCCTGATAATCCTTAATGCATAGACTGCATATAAGCAACCATTATCATTCCTGAATAACCTTCTCAAAGGAAATTTAAGAATTACAAATTCTGGCTATTGCAGTATTATGCCAAATCTTAACATAGAAAAGCATGTAATGCATGAGTACTTGCACAAAATTTCAAAGCTTTCTCATACCTTCAAATCACAAATTACTGAAACAGAGCAAGTCTATCTCACATATTCAACTTTAGTTCTACTTAGATTTCCAAAGCTTTCTCTATGATTCAGGATTGGAAGCTTTTGACTGGACACTTAGGCAGTGATGACAAAGGGCTTTCTCCCTGAGAAAATGAAAATGGGACGGAAAGAAACGGTTCCAATACCATGTAAGGGGAGTTATTTCTTACTAAACCCTAGCTAGTCCTTCCTCTACTGAAATATAGATATTATTACAAATGCAAAATATTGCAAATATGGAATGTTACAAATGGACACCTACATTAAATATTCATAAAGGAGCTCAATTAGCCAGAACATTAACATTAAACAATACAAGAACAACAATAAACCTGTAATATAATTTTGAGCTTACAATTAGGGCCTACCTTAGGCATATATGCGATCCACAATAAGGACCGGTATTCACTCACTAGAATATGCATTTCCTTCTATATGTTATTAGTTAGCAACGAACATAGTTACCCTTTTGGGAAATTGGGTTAAATATTTTGAATGGTGCTCACAGTTAGCTATACTAAAAGCATCCACATCAACTTCCTTAAACACAGAATTTACCTTAAATTTTACATTTTACGTAAAAAAACTTTTGCATCAGTTACTCTATCCATTCCCGAAATTTAGATTTCATGAATAATACTTCTCTAAATTTAGGGAATGAAATTCATTCCCTAAATACTAAAATATCATTTAATTTGGGAGAAAGAGAAAATAAAGGGAATGGATTAGATAATGAAAAGTAGATATTACATAGCGAGAGAGAAAAAATAATAAAAAAGTGGAAGAGAGAGAAGAAAATAATAAAAAAATAAAGATAATGGAAATTTTAAGATAGTTGATGTAACATGTAGTGAAAAATAATTGTCTAAATTTAATAAAGTGGATGGTTTAGCCCAAATTTTAGTGATATTAAAGAGAAACTGATATGGATGCTCTAAGGATAGCCAAAATATTTTATTATTAGCAAGCTTACACTAAAATAAACATATCCTATATATTTTAGCTTCCAAAATATCACTTTGTAGCATATAAGAAAATTTAACAATCATAACACAAAGCAAAAAAGAAGCATTATTTTTCTTATCATTAACAATCCAAAAAAAAAGATTGGCACAGTCAATTTAGGCCCATATTAGTAAGTTTCAGATTTAGGACTTTATAGTGAGTTCATATATATCCAGAGGGCTATGCCTTTATGAAGTCAATACAATATTTTTCTATCCACAAATTATTTGTGGTATTAGAGACACCTTCCAAGGTTAGAATTTTCAAAAGAAATATTCCTGCACTAGGGAGATTATTGACACAGACAACAACCTGACCACATGTGCAGGTTGTCTTCTTCTTCCATGAATCTCTCTTCTCAAAGACTAACTTCCATTTCATGATCTCCAAATCTCGGCTTTAGCAAGTGAACAATGAGGATAGAATCCCATCTCCTACATCCACCACACTCCCTGCAAACACAAGACTCTCATCAAGGTAGTTTTGTGTGAGCTATTGTTATCACTATCACCGTCACACAAGGAAATCACTATGAAGCAACCAATCAACACATTAGTGCCTCTTATCCTTAATAGAGACATTGTTGCTCAAATGAACCTCGGCTGCCACCCATGAGCCTTTTCCATCTAGAGCCAAGATTCACGTGCCCATCGTGCAACGTGACTTCTCCCTACATTCCTACAATCAGGTCATCGCCCCACATTTTCTCAATGTAGTTGCTTGCCATAAGATCCTACTAAATATGACTCGCTATTATTACTCATCTCCAAGATCTCTCACTCCATACAACAACACAAACCTCAGGAACACTTTTTGACCCTAATTGGTGTTAGGATGGTGTCACTTCCATCGATAATGAGCAACAACCATTACTTGCAAACTCATAATCTAAAGTAGTGGCTTTACCAACATGATACAGTGTTGCCGATGTTGTTTCCTAAAAGGGATAATCCAAAGTCTAAAATGAAGTCCTTTCGTCAACCTCTTCGCACATGTTGCATGGAACTAATTGCAACCACAAATTGTGAAAGAGATACCCTCCACAAACTACGAAAGAGGAAGACCAAATAAGACTTGATTAACGATAATAAAACAAGATAAAATTTATTTAAATATAGATGATGATATAAAACTCCACTCATGACGACCGATCATGGCTGGTCCCAAGCCCAGATAAAGGAGGAGGGTTGCGTTAGGTTGCCAGCCAGCGTCAACACTACGGCAAATATTCAATGAATGGATCCATTAAACTATTGTGTTAATGCTAGGTTGTTCCCCGGAAGAAATGCGTTGCAGGGTCCATAGTTGAAGATTTCGTTCCGTGCCAGGCGGAACAGGCGAAACTTACCGTTCCGCCCGTGCACCGAAACCGGCACCAAATTAGGGAAGATTTTGTTGCGTCGTGCATCGCTCGTCGTCGCGCGGCAGCATGGACAGCGTCACCAGAATCTTCCCGTGCCGCCGGAAGCGTCGTGGGGCGCTCGAGGGCTATGGAGGCGTCGCAACACGACATTTCTGGCGGCGCTGAAAGCGTCACGGGACGCTTCCGGCACCGCCGGAAGCGTCGCCGGAGGTGTCGTCGGACGCCTCCGGCGCCGTCGGAGGCGTCCGCGAGGCGTCAGATGGGTCGTGACGTCGCGGGTGAGTCGCGGCTTTGCGTTCGCGTGGGTTACTGTGCAAAATTAATTTTGTAATTTAAATAAATCAAACAATTCTCATTCCCACTTAATTGTGATATTTTAAAGAGGCTTTCATAAATCCTAATTAAATTATCCTAATAAAATATAAAAATATATATTTAAATTTTTAAAAAAATAATAATTTTTATTAAATAATATTCTGAAATTGTTTTTATTATTTTAAAAATTCTAAAAAAAATATTTAAAATTCTAAAACATATTTAAAAAATTTATAAAAAATCATAAAAATTCTAATAAATCAAATTTTTATTCTTATATATTTTTTAATTATTTTATATTTTTTTACTGTTTTAATATTTAATTGATATTCTAATTTTTTTACTATTTTAAATATATATTATTTAAAGTATTAATTAATTAAATAAACAAATAGTTAATTTATATGAATATTATATATAAAATAATATTTTGTATTAATTTATATAATTATGATTATTTAATCTCGACATTGGAGAACTATAAAAGTAAGTTATCTAAGTAAAATATTACAAGAATCATTGCTTCCATTTAACATATTATATTATGATGTATCAATTTTAATTAGAATTATTTATACATCAATTATTTTTTTTAAACTATATTTAATTATTTTTTATAACAATATTAAGTTGTTTAATAATGAAGAACTTATATAAAATCAATATATAACTTATTTTAAAATTATACACAATAAATATATTTATCCAATAATTACTATATATATAAATAAAAAATACCGAAACTATACCGGCACGATACGATATCGAAACCGTATCGTTCCGGTCTGGGACCGAAACCTCGGCACGGGTCGAAATTTTAAACCTTGGCAGGGTCCAACTCGGCAAGGACCGCTACATTTCCAAAACTCGAGTGTAGTGCTAAATATGCAAGAGTTATAGGGTCCAACTGTAACGACCGCTACATCTTCATGAGAACTTGGGTGTAGTGTTAAATAGGCAAGAGTTCTCACACCATAGGTTGGATAAGAACAAATATGATAGGAAAACTAATAATCTAAGATTTGGAACATGGAACATAGGAACTCTCACTGGTAAATCAATGGAGGTAGTAGATATGATGATTAAGAGAAGAATTAGTATTTTGTGTGCACAAGAGACAAAATGGACATGCGAAAAGGCAAAGATGATAGAGAACTCAGATTTTAAGTTATGGTACATTGGAAAGAATAAAGCAAGAAATGGAGTGAATATTATTGTAGATAGTTTGTTAAACGATAAAGTTGTAGGAGTAGTTAGAAAAGGGGATAGAATTATAGCCCTAAAGATAATAGTGGCAAAAGAAATTATGAACATAATTAGCGTATATGCACCACAGGTAGGATTAGATGAAGCTACCAAATCAAGGTTTTAGGAGGACTTGGATGAAATATTACAAAATATTCCACCAAATGAAATGATTTTAATAGGAGGTGATCTAAATGGGTATGTCGGAGTGAAAAATGAGGAATATGAGAGAGTGCATGGGAGTTATGGGTTTGGAACGAGGAATGAGGAAGGGAAAACTATATTAGATTTTACGATAGCATATGACCTCATATTAGCCAATACATTTTTTAAGAAAAGAGAAGAACACTTAGTCACATTCAAAAGTGGGAATAATAAATCGCAAATTGACTTTCTTATGGTTAGAAAGAAGGATAGAAAGATTTGTAAAAATTGCAAAGTCATCCCTGGAGAAAGCTTAACTACCCAAGGGTAGTAGTGTTGGATATACACCTCAAACATAGTATCAATAGAAAGAAAATATATACGATTCCTAGAATTAAGTGGTGGAAGTTAAAGGATGGAAAACAAAATATATTTAAGGAGAAGGTAGAAGTACAAGCATTAGGTGAAATATATGATGACTTTAATACAACATGGGATAAGATGGTATCAAAGTTGAAAATAGTAGCTAAGAGTGTACTTGGTCAGTCAAAAGGGCATGCACCGCTAAGTAAAGAATTTTGGTGGTAGAATGTGAAAGTACAAGAGAAAGTGAAGGAAAAACGAATAGCTTATAAAGAATTATATATTTGTAAGAACGAGGAAAACTTAAAAAAAATATACAATAGCCAAGAAAGAAACTAAGAAAGTAGTGAGTGAAGCAAAAAAATGAAACTTTTGAACGATTATTTCAAAAATTGGATACAAAAGAAGGGGAAAGAGACATTTATAGAATAGCTAAAGTGAGAGAAAGGAAAACAAAATATCTTAGCCAAATAAAATCTATTAAAGATGAATGTAATAGGGTATTAGTAAACGATGGAGAAATAAAAGAGCGGTGGAAGAAGTATTTTCATCAACTTTTTAATGAAGGTTTAGGTGACCAACTTAACTTAGGTAATTTAAGTAGGTCAAATGAGCATAGAAATTTTAATTTTTATCGTAGAATTCAAACTTCATAAGTAAAACAAACTTAAATGAGATACACAATGGAAAAATCGTTGGACCAGATGATATTCCGATAGAGGTATGGAAGTGCTTAGGGAAACAAGGTATTGAATGACTTACAAAATTATTTAATATGATATTGAAAACGAAAAAAATGTCTAATCAATGGAGGATAAGTACTCTAGTTCCCTTATATAAGAACAAGGGAGACGTACAAAATTATGCAAACTATAGGGGTATTAAACTAATGAGCCATACTATGAAACTTTGGGAAAAAGTAATAGAAAAAAATTAAGGAAGGAGACCACAGTGACAGAAAATCAATTTAGGTTCATGCTTGAAAGGTCGACAATAAAAACTATACATCTTCTTAGATAATTAATTGAAAAATATCGGGAGCAAAAACAAGATCTACACATGGTATTCATTAACTTAGAAAAAACTTATGATATATGGAGAATTTTAGAAAAGAGAGGTGTTAGTGTAACATATATTGAGCTAATTAAGGATATGTATGAGGATATAATGACCAGAGTAAAGACTTCAGGCGGAATAACTGAAACATTTCCAATAAAGATAGGGCTACATCAAGGATCAGCTCTAAGTCCCTATCTTTTTACACTAATTATGGACGAACTCACTGTGCACATTCAAGACACAGTACCATGGTGCATGTTGTTTGCAGATGATATTATTTTGGTAGATGAAATACGTGAAGGAGTAAATGCTAAACTAGAATCTTGGAGGGAAACACTAGAAGGGAAAGGTTTTAAGCTTAATAGATTAAAGACAGAATATATGGAATTTAAATTTAGCAATATTAGAAGTAATGAAACAATTGTTAAGATAGGAGAGGACGAGTTACTCGGAACCGAGAGGTTTAAATATTTATGATCATTTTTGCAAAACGATGGAGGGATTAAGAGAGATGTCTTACATAGAATAAAAGCAGGATGAATGAAATGGAGGGGAGCGTTGAGTATTTTATGTGACCGTAAAGTACCTCTTAAACATAAAGGTAAGTTCTATAAAATCGCAATTAGACCTGCTATGTTATATGGAGCTGAATGTTGGGCTATGACTCGAGCACATGAGCAGAAGATGAGAGTTGCAGAGATGAGGATGCTAAGGTGGATGTGTGGACATACGAGGATGGATAAAATAAGAAATGAGAGCATTAGAGAGAAACTCGGAGTTGCATCTATTGAGGAAAACTCCGAGAGACACGTTTGAGATGGTACAGACATGTACTTAGACGACCAATAAATGCTCCAGTTAGGCGATGTAAAACTATGATAACCATGCATATCAAACGAGGAAGAGGAAGATCAAAAAAGACTTGGTTAACAACAATAAAACAAGATAAAATTTATTTAAATATAGATGATGATATAATAGGAGATAGAGCTCAATGACGTAAAAGGATTCATGCAGCCGACCTCACCTAGTGGGAAAAGGCTTGGTTGTTGTTGTTGTATAGATGATGATATAATAGGAGATAGAGGCCAATGACGCAGAAGGATTCATGCAGCTGACCCCGCCTAGTGGGATAAGACTTGGTCGTTGTTGTATTTATATTTCATTATTTAATAGTAACTTTGTATCAAGATAAAAGTTGTTTCGTTTAATTTCCAATTATTTTATTACTATACATCATATTGTAATGTCATAAAAGGAATGTGTTTATTTGTGAGGTGGAACTTATTTATTTATGTGACATAATTTCCTATTCTTCTTCATTACCTAAATTTCTAGTACATAAATAAAATCAATAAATTTATGGTCTAACCAAGATTTAAAATTTCAACCCGTGTCAAGGTTTCGATCTTAGACTGGAACGATATAATTTCGATATCATATCGTGTCATACCGATGTGATTTCGGTATTTTTTTTATTTATATATAGTAATTATAATATAAATATGTTTATGGTGTATTTAAAAATAAGTTGTATATTGATTTTGTATAAATTCTCAATTATTGAACAACTTAATATTGTAGAAAAAATAATTAAATATAATTTTCTTTAAATAAAATTGATCTATCAATAACTCGAATTAAAATTGTTCTATCTATAATAATAAGTATATAAATTAATACAAAGGTATATAATAATTATATAAATTAACTTATTATTCATTTAATTAATTATTAATTAAATAATATATATTTTAAATAGTAAAAAAATATCAAGTAAAAAAATATAAAATGATAAAAAAATCAGAATATAAATCTAATTTATTAGAATTTTTTAAAAAAATAGAATTTTTAAATTTTTTAGATTTTTTAAAGGATTTTTAATGGAATTTAAAATAATAAAAAATAATTAAAAAAAATATTAGAATATAAATAGAATTATTATATTTTTAAAATTTTTAAATGAAATTTAAAACATTAAAAATATAAAATTTTAAAATATTAATTAATAAAATTTATTAAATATATTTTAATTTTAAATATATTTTTTATATATTTTATTAAGATAATTTACTTAGGGCTTATAAAAGTCCGTTCAAAATATCACACGTACCTTAGGAATTATTTAAATTAATTAAATTTAATTTCTTGAAAAAAATCGGTCGTGAGGCCACAGCGAATAGGGGGATGCATCCGGAGGCGCCGGACACGTTCGGCAGCATCAAAGGAATCGTCGGACTCTTCCACCGGCGTGAGAGGCGTCACCGGAGGCATCCTGTGACGCCTTCGGCGTCGCAGGAGGCGTCCAATGGTGCCTTCGGCTCCAAAGGCGTTGCGGGACGCTCCCGACGTCTCTGAAAGCGTCCCAACGCTTTCAGCTCCGTCGGAAGCGTCCCGCGGCTGCTCAGGCACCTACGACACATCTTGAAATTGGAACCATAAAAATTGTCCATGCCGAGCGACACAGAACAGACATTTCATTCCATGGGTCTAACTAGTTGATTTAGGTAGATCTAGCAAATGAACTCGACTAAGTCAATATTTGGGTCCACAAGTGATTTACCCTAAAGTCCCATTGTATTGGTTTGTGATTTAATTTTTATAATTATGCACCCTCTTCTTCAAGCATCAAGCATCAAGCATCAAGCATCAAATCTTGCACATCAATTAGACTCTCCTTACCTTTAAGAGGATGAGTGCCACATGCTAGGCACATCCACAAGGCCTCATGGATCAAAGAGGGATTTTCCTTTTAAAGATCTAAAAGCAACTCTAGAACCAAGGAGAGGGGAGCACCACAAATACTAGCTCTTCTCATAACAAGACCTCTTTCTTCCACTCGTTATAAGGACTTATGAGAATGCGAGCACCAACTATTAGTTAGAGCCCTAGAACCAATCATTTGATGATTGTATGGACTCATTGTATCATATTCTTGTATATTAATAAAGGTATTTGTTTGTAATCCGGTGGTAAGAGCCCGGGACCCCCTAACGAGGGGTCAACGCCACGTAGAGGTCAAATGGCCAAGCAGCCCGCCGAAGAAGGGTGAGCCGACCGGACTTGGAAGAAAGGGACCAGACCGATCGGCTGACTAAGGGACATTCGGTAGTAAAAGGCGCCCTAACCGGGTCGGGGTTCCGACGCTCTGTCGAAACAGTAGTTAAGAGCCGAGCGGAAGAACCAGGAAACAATGACACTGCTAACAGTCTCTACATAGCGCCCACTGGAAATTTCCCCAGCACACCAATGTCAACGGCGGGCCGGACGCGAGGTGAGTGCCGCCCCGCCAACGCCTAAAAGGAGGAAGGGCCGGCCGGACGGACTCCCTGTCCAGCCGGTCGGACGCCCCGGATTATGAACAGTAAAGAGGGGGGAACATCTTCTGACAGCCGTCGAATCATATGACTAGGCCATACTCCTAGTTTGACAACGGGGTGTCCGGTTGTCCCATCGAAGGCGCAATGGGACTGTCGCAGTATGGCGTCAGGTAAGCTCTCTGACAGGTACCCACCGAGGCATGGGCTGCGGACATGCACGCGCCTCGATAGGCGTGTAGGAGCTTTTTCATCACCCTATATAAAGAACCGTAGACTTCGCCGGAGGTACGTATTCTACAAGCTTGGGAGCTCCCTTTTCCGCCACTTACCTGACTTGAGCGTCGGAGGGTCGCCGCCGGGAACTCCTTCCCGGCCCGACTTCTGTGCAGGATCGCCGGAGCTTCGGAGGCCTGCGTCATCGACTAGGAGAGCGCCACGTGCCCAGCGTCCTTTGGTTCGGCGATTCGGACAGGATCAATTTGGCACCGTCTGTGGGAACGCTCCTGTATCCGATCGGAAACAATGGACGAGGCTGGACGACAGCACGCGGTGACACTTTCAACTGAGGAACTCGACGCTCTGATTGAGATAAGGGCATGACTTGTGGAACAAAAGCAGGCAAGATCCGAGCGGGCGATGGCAACCTGCGTCCGGCGAGCGAAGCACCACCGCCACCGCTCGCTTTCATCGGCTCGCTCGCACCAGGCCGGGCAGCCCACCGGATGGGATCTTCTTCGGATGAAATGCAGGCGAGATGACGGAAGGGAAAGCCCCGAGCGGACTCGTCTCGGCGGATCAATCGCCGATTTTGAGGCTATCCTCGAGACCCTCTGCCCGAAGCACTACGCCTCAGATGATCGGCGAGTCTGATGGGACAACCGACCGGATGATCATCCGGTAAGTTCGATAACACGGCTACTCTCCATCAACAGATGGAGTAAAGTGCCGAGTTTTTCTTACCACCCTCTCGGGCTCGGCTCAACGGTGGTTTGAGGTTGCCGGACGGATCCATCACGAGCTTCAAATTTCGAACGGCCTTCCTCCACCATTTCGAAGCGGTGACGCTACCGAAAGCGTGAGCCTGTCGCCATCAGCAAGAAGTCCGTGAATCGCTCGAGCTTACGCGATTCAGCCCAGTGGCGATGGACATTCCAACGGCACCTCGAAACCATGATGAATGCCTTCGCACAAGGCCCGGTGGATGGGGATTTCTTTCGATCGCTCGTCAAAGCCGCCCGAGACTATGATCACGTATTACACGGCGAACGAATACATCAACGTGGAAGAGGGCGGCTAGGAAAAAAGAAACCCCAACCGGGCTCCTCCAAATGATCGCTTCGTAAAATTCCCCACCGCTTCAAACCTCGCTCTGCGTCACCAACACAGCGACACTGGCCATCGATCCTTGCGGCGGGCAACGCTCCTTCCACGGACGGATCGAACGAGGCAAGTCTTCCTTTGTGTCTCATCCGTACCCCGGAATGCCGGACGACGGTCTCCCTCGGTCGACGACAGAGAATTCAAGAAGCCGATCGGGCGCGAGTGATAGGCACGTCCGATCGGCACCGCCCTCCAAGGCGGGAGAATCGCCGAGTCCGAGAACGGTCTCGACCGTCCGCTCGGAAGAGGAAAATAAAAGCAATATCTCCGAGGCGAAATCAACGTTATTCTTGGCGGGCCGACCGGAGGAGACTCCAACAGAGCAAGCGGCGTCCGGCACTCCAAATCCATGCCGTTGGCTGCAGCCAAGAACGGGCAAATCGATTCGGGCCAGGGGACTTGGAAGGAGTTAAGTACCCCACGACGATCTCCTCATCAAAGCGGTAATAGCGAATTATACTATCCACCGCGTTTTGTAGATACAGAAGCTCAACATCATCTTGAGGCGTTCGATCACCGAATTGATCGGTGACGAATCATACCATGACAACTCCGCTCTACGGGTTTACAGGTAATGACGGCCGGTCAGACAGATCCGGCTGGCTACCTCGTTGGGAGAAGAGCCGCTCAGGAGGACAAGGACAACAAACTTTGTGGTGGTCGACTCTCCCTCGTCCTACAACGTCATTCTGGGACGACCGGTGCTCAGCGAATTCCGAGCGGTCGTCTCAACCTTCCACCAGAGGATCAAGTTCCCCGTAGAGGATAAAGTAGGAGAAGTACGGGGAGATCAGCTGGCAGCTCGGCTATGCTACATCGAGATGGTCCGAGCAGAGGCCTGTTCCGCTCGAAAGGCGCCCCGGATCGAGGTAAACGCCATCACCGAAAAGCCACCCTCTTTAATTTATGAAGAAAAAGAGGAAGTGCAGATTCACCTAACCTGATCGAAGGCCACAACGTTTATAGCGTCCGATCTGGAAGAGAAGCAGAAAGAAGAATTGATCCAAAGCCTCCGAAGAAATCATGATGTCTTCGTCTGGTCGACGCATGAGCTGCCCGGAATTTCACCAAGTATAGCGCAGCATGAACTACACGTCCGACCGGACGCACGGCCTGTGAAGCAGAGAAAAAGAGATTTCAGCGCCGAGCAGAATGCTATCATCCGAGCGGAGGTGGAGAAACTCTTGGAGGCCGGCCATATCCGCGAGGTACAGTTCGCGAGCTGATTGGCTAACGTAGTATTAGTCTCCAAGCCGGGCAACAAGTGGAGAGTATGCATAGATTTTCGGGATCTCAACAAAGCTTGCCCGAAAGACTTTTATCCTCTGCCCCGGATAGATCAGTTGGTGGACTCTCGATCGCGAATTAATTGTATGCTCGACGCCTACTGTGGGCTATCACCAGTGCCGCCGCCTGAGAAGATCGGGAAAAGTCGACCGTGGTACCGGCACTTATTGCTATAATGTAATGTCGTTCGGATTGAAGAATGCGGGGTCACATATCGCCTGATGAATAAAGTATTCAGAGAGCGATCGGGCGGAATCTAGAAGTTCATGTGGACGACATTCTCATAAAGTCCGAGCGGCCGATCTCTTCAAAGATATGGAGGAAACCTTCCGAGCGCTGCAAATACGGAGTCAAGCTAAATCCCGAGTGCCTGTTCGGAGCCAAAGGAGGGCGCTTCCTGAGGTACATAGTGACCGAGCGGGAATCAAGCAAATCCCAAGAAGAAAGCCCTACAAGACATACCGCCTCCAAGAAATACAAGGAAGTCTGACGTTTGGCGGTCGGATAACCGCTCGTCCTGTTCATCTCCAAAACCGCCGACCGAGCCTTCCGTTTTTCAAGATCTTACGCGAGGCTATAAAATTTCAATGGACGAAGATGCCGGGCGTTCAAGATTTAAAGGCATATCTGAATTCGCTCCCTATAAGTGAGCCGCTCTGTATTTATCTATCCTCGAAAGGTGCAATTGGCCTTGGTGAGGGCGATGAGAAGAGTCTGTATTTCCTTAGTCACATTTTAAAGGATCTTGAATCTCGCTTCTTGGACTCAAAAGCTAGCTTCGCTCGGTCCTCGCCGCTCGCAAATCCATATTTCTGGCGATACTATTATTGTGAAACCAATAGCCCGCTCGGACGTGTTCTACTAAATCCGGAGGCATCCGGACTCAAGTGAACGACGGAGCTAAGTGAATTTGACATCCAATACCACCCGCCCGGCGATCAAAGCGCAATCCTTGGCCGATTTTGTGGCTGAGGTGCAAAGCCGGAAGCTATGTGGAGAATATGTGGATGGGTCGTCCACTCGGCTCGAAGCGGGATTGGATATCACTCTCTCCACAAGAAGAAAAGATGCACCTATCCGTCCAACTGGATTATAAAGCTACCAACAATGAGGCGGAGTATGAGGCCCTCATAGCTGCGCACATGTGGGAGCCGGTCGGGTGACACTCCACTCGGACTCGTAGTCGGCTCTCTGGTACCTTCGAAATCAATAGTGCTCGGCTCAAGCTCTACGAAGTTCAAAGCCGATTTTAGAGAAGTTATTGTCGAGAAGATACCCAGGCGTAAAATCAGCGGTGATGAGTTAGCGAGCTCATGAGCTCAACGATGGCGTCGGTCGCCATTCAGCCCAATTGAAAAAGGTGGCCCACGCGTCGGCCGGATGGAAGGCCTCGCATTTCCAATGATGGCGGACACCCATCATAGAGTTCCTCCGATCGGGCACATCCGACCGGAATGAAGCCCAGCTGCTAAGGAGAAAAGCCGGTCGGTTCACACTCATCGGCGATCAGCTTTACAAAAGGCTTTCTCACGCCCGCTGTTGAAGTGCGTGAGCTCGGAAGACGCGGCTTACATCCTCCAAGAGGTACATCAAGGATCATGCGGAGGACATCCGGTCGGACGAGCGCTTGCTAGGAAGATCCCGCTACGGATACCACGCCGACCTTACAAGCGGATCGCTCGCGACAATGTCAGCGTGCCTTTCACGCGAAAGTACCACTACTTGACCACCGACCGGCAGAAGAAATGAAGGCATCCACAGTTTCGTGTCCGTTCAACCAATGGGGAATGGATATTGTTGGTCCATTCTTGATGGCGACCGGGCAGCGGAAATTTTTGCTAGTGGCGGTTGATTATTTTTCCAAGTGGGTGGAGGCCGAGCCGCTAGCCAAGATCACCGAACAGATGGTCAAAAAATTTATCTGGCAACACATCATCTGTTGGTTCGGCATCCCTCATCGATTGGTGATAATGGGCGCCTGAGAGGAGATCAGGGTGCAAAAGCTACGGCATCGAGCAACACTTCACGTCCGTGGCTTATCCCCAGAGCAACGGTCAAGCTGAAGTAACCAATCGGGAAATTCTTCGCATTCTGCGAGCCCGGCTCGACCATTTGGGAGGAAGTTGGCCGGATGAAGTGCCGGACGTCTTATGGGCCATCCGAACGACGCCGAAGGAAGGGACAGGTGTCACGCCGTTCCATTTGGTGTACGGGGGCGAAGCGGTCATTCCGGTCGAAGTCGGCATCGGGGCCGTCCGGATTCAGAGTTATGATAACGGCAACGCCGAACGGAGGAACATGGAGCTGGATTTGGTCGACGAGGAGCGAGCCAAGGCGTCCATTCGGCTGATGGCGTACCGGCAGCGGATGAAGCAAAATTACAACCGCCGTGTAATTCCCAGATCATTCCAGGTCGGCGATCTTGTCTGGAAGAAAGTCAAGCCGGTCGGCGACGTCGGCAAACTGGAGGCACCGTGGGCGGGCCCCTTCAAGGTTATTGAAAAGCTCCGCTCGGGCGCATATTATTTGGAGGGTGAAGAAGGGCGGCAGCTAGATCGACCGTGGAGTGCAAATCATCTCCAGCCTTATCGAGCTGGATGAAAGGTGCACGAATGTAAATCGTTTTTGTATATGTTGGTCGCCCATGTCCTTGTAATGCAGGAAACAAAATTAATGCAAAGGATGGCCAAGGGTTCCGCCGATCGGCAGTGTCGAAGTTAGCCGTAAAGACCGTCGAGCTCCGACGTTAAATATCGAGAGACGAGCCGGCGTCTATAAACGTCCGAGCGGAAGACCGTCGAGCTCCGACGTTAAATATCGAGAGACGAGCTGGCGTCTATAAACGTCCGAGCGGAAGACCGTCGAGCTCCGACGTTAAATATCGAGACGAGGCGTCATAAACGCGTCCGGCGGAAGACCGTCGAGCTCAGACGTTAAATATCGAGAGGCGAGCCGGCGTCTATAAACGTCCGAGCAGACCGCCGAGCTCGACGTTAAATATCGAGAGACGAGCCGGCGTATAAACGTCCGGGCGGAAGCCGTCGAGCTCCGGCGTTAAATATCGAGATGTAGGCGTCATAAACGCCCGAGCGGATAGCCGATCGCGTGATCTGATCAGCGATAGCACGGTCATGCGGCTCGCTTATCAAAAATGTACGGAAAACCCCTTTGGGGGTAAGGCACAAAGAAAAAGTTCGTCAGTGGAAGCTAGAGATATTAGCATGTAAATGCCGAGCGGCTACGTTCGAAAGCCTAGCAGCTGCGCGGTCGCATGATAGATGTCATTAAGACGATCGAACTGAGCCGGACAGAAGCGTGGTGCCGAGCGGAAAGGATATAAAGAACACTTTGACGTGACGAGGGAAAAATGCCTTGCTAAAACAGAAGTGAGAGGAGCAGAAGGTCATCTATTACTCATTAGGTAAATCAAACAAGTCATTACAGGAATAAGTTGGGCCGAACGGCGGGAATACAAAAAAGTTCATAAAAACGCTTCTCACACATCAAAATCAAAAAGAGCGTCGGGGATGGAGTCCATCACGCTCGCGAGGTCCTCGGGGGGGATGGTCAGCTCGGCAGGCAGGTGGCCTTTGGTCTTCAGATAGCCCACCGCCGCCTTGATCGCCTCCTCGAAAGTGAGGGATATCTTGTCAGTAAACTTCTCTCCGAAGTCTTCCTCACTTCGTCAGAACGGGCCGACTCCCCCTCTTGATACTCTTTAAGTGCGGCGTGGGCAGCATCGCTGGCGGCCTGAAGATCCTTCAAATCTCCATCAAACCTTTGGAGATCGGCCGAGCGGCTCTCTTTCTCGGTGGCTAGCAGGGCGTCCAAATCTTTGATGCGTTGTTCCAGCCCCCTGATCTCCACCTTCATGCGGTCCATATCATTGATGGCCTGTTGCTTCCGAGTGGTCGCCGTTTTGATCTCCTTATCTCGTTGCTTGATCATCGTTTCAAGCCGAACGACCTTGCTCGCTAAATCGGAAGCCCTTTTCCGTTCGGCATCCAGTAGTTTTTTTGGCCTTCTCCAGAGCGGCCGTCGACTGCCCCAGCCTTTTGTTTTTTCAACTCGTCCTCCGGTTCGGCGGTCGATCGCTAATGGCGATCTGCTTCACCATTCTGCTAGCATGTAGACAGGTTAAAACATAATTTAAACACGCAAACAAAGAAAGGCATACCGGTGGCTCGTTGAGATTCTTGCCGAGCCGCCGGAGTCAACTGCTATTCGACGCCGGCGTCCATCCAAGCTTGGGCGGAGGTGGTCAGTGTAACTGGCGCTCGGGGACCACAGCCGATCGGCCAGTGCACGCCTCGAAGGAAGCGCGAGCAGTTTTAATTAAATTCGGCGCCGGCTCGCTCTTGGAAGCGCCGGCCTACCGGACGGCTCACCGGTGGGCGAGGATGGAAGCTCGCCCAATCGTATGAGGCGACGGCGGCACCTCAGAGCCGGCCCTCGGAGAACCACGAGGGTCGGAGTACTCGAGGGAAACCGTCCCAGCACCGGTGCATCCGCGCCCCGCTCGGGCTGTGACTCATCAAGTGTAGTTGAGGCGGATGCGGATTCGGTCGGCGCCTTAAGTGCGTGGTGGCACGCCATCGGCCGAGCGGCCTCCACCTCGGCAGTGGAGGTTACATGCCGCCCGGCCTCGTCGTGAGGCAGGCGTCGAGGCTCGGAGGCGGTTGGTGTCCCTCACCTTCTTCGCCGCCGGATCAGTTTGGGGAAAGGCCCGCCTCCTTGTTCGTCACCGCCTCGATCGAGAAGCCTTCAATTTGAGCTTCTCGGTAGCTTTGGCGCCACACGACTTCAGTTGCAGAAAAATAAATCAGTTAGAACAAAACAAACGGGAAGATAAGGGAACTTACTCATGCTGCAGGGCAGGTCTGTGGTAGGAGACAAGCCGAATATGTGCATTACTCCGGGAGGAGTAGCTTGTCAATACGATACGCCAACCAGCTCGACTGCATGAAGGTAGGCCACGTCGCCTCTAAATTTGCTGAGCTCCGGTTGCGCCGGCATCGCCGTCTGCCATTTGGTCCGAAAAGTTGGCCGCTCGGGAAAACGTATATAGAAAAAATGCTCCTTCCAATGTTTGTTGGAGCTCGGCATGTTATCGAAGAGGACGAAACCTATCCTAGATTGAAAAACAAAAGTACCCCACTCTGCCTGCTTGGGATAGTAGAAGTAATGAAAAATTTTTGGGTCTAAGGGGATGCCGTTCAGTTTGAACAAAACTATCACTCCGCTCAGCAGCCTAATAGAGTTGGGAACTACCTGGCCGAGCGGAATGCGAAAATAATTGCAAACTTCTAAGAAAAACTTGTGGGGTGGAAAACGCAGTCCGGCTAGAAATTGGTCTCGGAAGAAAAGAACTGTGCCGGGCGGCGGTTCACGAGGCCGATCTGTTGGGTTCTTCGGGCCGCGAAAACCGCTTTTTCGCGTCGCGGAAACCCCGAGTCACCCAAAGCCAAGGATCTCGTGCAAGGAAAAACCGAAGAGAATACGAGTACGAATTTGGAAAAACCTTTTAGATCTACTCCTAGATCTACATGTTAAGAATTTTACCCTTGTTGCGTGCCTTTCGCTTTCCCGTTAGTCCAAGGTGTTGCCGGATCTCTAGACCGTCAAGCGTCGGTCCTCTAGATGTATCCACACGGACACGTAGGTGGAGAAAATCTCACACAAAGGTGTGCTAGCACCTTGGTGAGATTCGGCCAAGGCAAGGAAGAGAGGGAGAGGGAGAGCTTGAGAGGAAGAAGGAGGAAGAAAAACCACACATGAATGAAAATGAATTCACCACCATTCACAAAGTGGCCGGCCACTTTCATCTAGAGTAACTCCCCATTAAATGCAATTAATGTGAAGTTAATAAGAAAATGGCTTTGTAACTTCCATGAGGTGGCATCCATGATGATGTGGAATATCATCATTGGTCCACCTAATGCCAACTCACCAATGAGGTGGCAAAAGGTCAAGTCAAAATTGACCTTTGGTCTTCCATCTCTAGTCAAGTCAAACTTGACCCAATCTCTACCATGGTTGATCTAATCCAACCATTTGATTCGAGCCAACTTAATATAATGAATCTAATTCATTAAATTAAATTGATTTAATAAGTCATAATCTAAATTAGACTCATTAAATACATGATCAACTTGAGTCGAACTCAAGTTAACCCAATTAAGATTACTCTTAATCCAATTTGATTCATCAAATGAATCTAATCTTCTTGGTTCATCATATGAACCTAATCTCCATCTAATTGTCCTAAGTGTGTGACCCTATAGGTTCTTGTAACGTTGGCAATGCCCTAAACCCATTTAGGAGCATAAGTAATGAGCGGTATCTAGCAACACATCATTACTACCCAAGTTACAAGAATGTCGAGATCCGACATCACCTTGTGACTACCAATTGCGACTACTCACAATATATGACAAGTGTCCTTCTATCCTGGACATCTAGATTGATCAATATGAGGCATAGACCGTGTCATCCTCTAATCAATCTAAATCTTGAACCCAAGTAGACTCACTGAATCAAACGAGCTCAACATCTAACGTTGACTCATTTGGGCACAACCGCACTTCGTGGTCTAACTCTATCAAGAATATTGATGTCGCTCCGTCATACGGGAGGGATAGATTCCATCTACATCACTCACATCCCTCCGTAATTTGTTACATACCCAGTCGCCTTTATAGTCCACCTTACGGGTGACGTTCGAGAAACCAAAGTACATAACTCCTCATGTAGGGATCCACGGTGACTTTAGTCAAAGGACTAATAGTCATACTAATAGCCACGTGAGAAAGTATATGACACTCATATAGCGATCCACGATACTTTCTCGTGGCGGGTCATTCAATATACATTCTCAATGCGTACCCACGTGTCACTGATATCTATATCCACGACATGAGATCAGTCATCGAGTCGACTTACACGTCTAGTCTTATTGTATTAACATTATCCCTGAATGTTAATACTCGACTAGGAATGATTTAGAGTAGTGTTCCCTATATCATCTCACTATCGATTCAACTAATCGATTGATATAGGTATGAACCTTCTACTCAAGGACGCTATTATACTTAGTCTATTTGGCACTAATATAAATAAGTATAATAATCAAACAAATGCCTTTATTAATATACAAGAATGTGATATACATGAGTCCATACAATCATCAAATGATTGGCTCTAGGGCTCTAACTAACACGATCGGTCGGTGTGGCTAACACTATTTGGTGGTTGGTCGGCAGGTCGTAAGTCCGAACGAGACGCAATGCGTCTTCCTCATCAAAGCGGCTCTCCATGGTCGCGTACCATAGACCCGGAGCGTCGTCGGTCGATTGCGAGGTGCTAGTCATGGGCGAAATACGAGAATACGGGACCGAAAGAGAAGGTTCAAGCAAGGAATGGAGGAAAACCGACTGAGGGAAACAAGTAACAAAGTGCAGAAAACGTTGGGGAACAAGAAGGAGGGTCTTACGAGCAAGAAAGATGATCGACGAGGGCCTGGGGTTTGCCGAAGAATGGAGGGGCGAGGTCGCCGGAGAAAAAAACGAGCAAAGAAGCGCCTTAGGAGGATGAAGCAACGAGGCGGCGGAAACGGAGTCGCGGGCTTTATATCGCCGCCCGGGAGCAACCTCCACCGTCCGATCCAGGTCGTTGATAACGAGGTCATCATCCAGCCGTCCATTTCAAACGGCAGCTGTCCCATCGGAAGTGACGCCACCGCCATACGCTGACAAACGCATGATCGCCACGTGTCAGCGGGATACTGGCCGCATTTAATGAGCTCCCCTTACCGTGCGCAGTGCACGTGATGAATAGTAGGGGAGAGCATCGGACATGGGGTCCAAGAGACCACAAGGCACGGATCAGATACCGCCGAACGGACGAGCATCATTAGGCCTGGCTGAGCGGCCCAATACAATGATCGTTGTTCTGTCAGATCGGCAGTCCAGTCAGTCGGACTTCGCCTCCTTCGACTAGACTCGAAGGGAAGGCAAGTGATCCGGTGGTAAGAGCCCGGGACCCCCTAACGAGGGGTCAACGCCACGTAGAGGTCAAATAGCCAAGCAGCTCGCCGAAGAAGGGTGAGCCGACCGGACTTGGAAGAAAGGGACCAGACCGATCGGCTGACTAAGGGACAGTCGGTAGTAAAAGGCGCCTCGATCGTCAGGTTCTCGTCAAACAAGAGTTAAGAGCCGAGAAGAACCAGAAACAACGACATCGCAGCCTCTACATAATCGGAAATTTCCCAATGTCGGCCGGACGCGAGGTGAGTGCCGCCCAGCCAAAGGAGGAAGGGTACGGACGGACTCCACTCGGCCTTCGGACGCCGGATTATGAGCGATAAAGGGGGAACATCTTGACAGCCGAATCATACGGCTAGCATACTCTAGTCCGACAATGGGGTGTCCGGTTGTCCCATCAAGGCGAATGGGATTGCCGCAGATGGCGTCAGTAAGCTCGACAGTACCCACCGAGACACGGGTCACGACGCTGCCTCGATAGGCGTGTAGGAGCTTTTTCATCACCCTATATAAAGAACCGTAGACTTCGCCGGAGGTACGCATTCTACAAGCTTGGGAGCTCCCTTTTCCGCCACTTACCTGACTTGAGCGTCGGAAGGTCGCCGCCGGGAACTCCTTCCCGGCCCGACTTCTATGCAGGATCGCCGGAGCTTCGGAGGCCTGCGTCATCGACTAGGAGAGCGTCACGTGCCCAACGTCCTTTGGTTCGGCGATTCGGACAGGATCAGTTTGGTTATTATACTTATTTGTATTAGTGCCAAATAGACTAAGTATAATAGCGTCCTTGAGTAGAAGGTTCATACCTATATCAATCGATTAGTTGAATCGATAGTGAGATGATATAGGGAACACTACTCTAAATCATTCCTAGTCGAGTATTAACATTCAGGGACAATGTTAATACAATAAGACTAGCATGTAGGTCAGCTCGATGACTTGATCTCACAAGTCACGGAGATATCGTCGAGTACGACAGAGAATGATACTGAACGACCCGACGTGAGAAAGTATCATGGATTATATGAGTGTCATATACTTTCTCGGCTATTAGTACGACTATTAGTCCTTAGACTCAAGTCACCATGGATCCCTACATAAGGAGTTACTTTGTTTCAAACGTCACCCGTGGACTATAAAGACGACATCGGGTATGTAACAGAGGGATGAGTGATGTAGATGGGATCTATCCCTCCCATACGACGGGAGCGACATCAATATTCTCGATGAGTTGGACCAAGTGCGGTTACGCCTAAATGAGTCAACAGATGCCGAGCTCATTCGATCGAGCAGTGAGTCTACTGAGTTCAAGATTTAGATTGATTAGAGGATGACACCGTTGCCTCACATCGATCAATCTAGGTGTCCAGGATAGAAGGACGATGTCACAATTAGTAGTCACAAGGTGATGTTGGATCTCAACATTCTTGTAACATTGGGTAGTAATGATGTGTTGCTAGATACCGCTCATTACTTATGCTTCTAAATGGGTTTAGGGGCATTGCCAACGTTACAAGAACCTATAGGGTCACACACTAAGGACATTTAGATGGAGATTAGGTTCATATGATGAACCAAGAGGATTAGATTCATTTGATGAATCAAATTGGATTAAGAGTAATCCTAATTGGGCTAATTGAGTTAGACTCAAGTTGATTCATGTGTTTAATGAGTCTAATTTGGATTATGACTCATTAAATCAATTTAATTAAATGAATTAGATTCATTATATTAAATTGGCTTGAATTAAATGGTTGGATTAGATCAACCATGAGAGAGATTAAGTCAAGTTTGACTTGACTTGAGAGGAAGATGAAGAGTCAAGTTTGACTTGACTTTATGCCACCTCATTGGTGAGTGGGCAAGATGTGGACCAATGATAATGCTCCACATCATCATGGTTGCTTATGTGGAATGCCACCTCATGGGAGTTACCAAGAGTTGTGACTCTTGGCATTCCATGGGAGTTACTCATGCTCTTAATGTGGCCGGCCACATGAATGGGTGAGATAAGTTTCATTTTGGAATTAATCTCATTCATTCCTTCATCTTCTTCCTTGCTCCAATTTTGCTCTCCCTCTCCTCTCTTGGCCGAACCATCCAAAGGTGCTAGCACACCTTGTTTTGGTCATCTCCACCTAGTGTGTTCGTGTGGATACATATAGAGAAGTATCTATCCTTGATACTTTCGAGATCCGACGAATCTTGGACGAGCGGGATACGAAAAAGGGCACGCATCGAAGGTAAAGTTCTTAACATGTAGATCTAGGAGTAGATCTAAACGGTTTTTAAACTCGTACTCGTATTTATCGTTCGGTTTTCCTTGCACGGATCCGTTGGCCTTGGGTGATTCGGGGTTTCCGCGACGCGAAAAGTGGTTTTCGCGGCCCGAAAAACCCAACACCAACCACCAATGTTTGCTCGCAACAACCTGCTAGCAACCACATCACATAAAGACACAAGCACAAACATTTGTAATCTTTAATTGTTACTTGGTCGATACACAAGCATTGCCAATTTCAGCCTCTACTCATGACTCAACCACCTGCATGCTC